>NC_056743.1:1365960807-1366225807 GCF_019279795.1 Protopterus annectens
AACCTATAATAGGTATGCGGTAGCATGACTCGGCTGATGGATGTGGATTGCACAACCCAACTACTTGCCTGTATTGAAGAGTCTCGGTTCCCATGTATCAGCCAGATGGGAGCAGACTGTATGCGGAACACACAAATATGATTAATTCACTGGACAGGCCATTGATTCTGTACAGTCGAATGCCATGCAGTCACCTAATGGGCAGCCATTCCCGATACTGTAAACTAAGTCATGTAGTCCGATGTGATAGGCATCACAAGGTGGGAGCAGATTGTATGAGGAACTCACAAATATGAATGATTCACCGGACAGGCTGTTGATTCCATACAGTCAAATGCCATGCCGTCGCCTAATAGGCAGACATTCATGATGCTGTACTCATGTAGTCCAATGTAATAGGCATCACAAGGTGGGAGCACAATGTATGAGGTACACACAAATATGATTGATTCACTGGACAGGCTGCTGATTCCGTACAGTCGAACGCGATGCTGTCGCCTAATGGGCAGCCAATCCTGATACTGTAGTCATGTAGTCCGATGTAATAGGCATCACAAGGTAATATTGTGGTCCATGCTCCCACCCAGGGGTGTGAGTGACAGATGCATGCACCAATGCTGGTGCATTTGCAAGTGCAGAAGCGAGCGGGTGTAAGCGTGTTTGGCTATCAGTATGCGAGTATTGCACTGGTAAAGCAATGTAGAGGCTAACCGAGCATAAGAGGCTGTAACCAGAGGTCAGCAGTGCTTAACACCATGCAAACCCATGCACACCCGCTCCCAACTGCTTTAATGTGCCTTACTCCCTCCGTATCCATGGGCTTGTTTTGCCCTGCAACCAACGAAATGTCCTTTGCTAGGGTCGGAACTGGGACCCTGTGCACACAGCTAATGTGTATTACCAATACACCATGGCAGATAAATAGACAACGGACAGTACCACAAACATATCATACAGTGCAGTCATTCAACAATATAGGAATGTATCCCATCATGTAGATGTACATGTGAGTGTTCATGTCCAGCATATAGGTACATACATATATAGAGATGTATCAGGAACATACCATGTGGCAAGAAAGCATTACAAACGAATGAAATGGGAAACACCATTGACGCTTGTATTATGTAGTGGTGTTGCTCTATGTGATCACAAGACTCCCTCAGACAGACATGTGTCAGTCATACATGCAAATAGTTGTACATTGGCCGTATACATCACTCTGTGCATGTAATGTACATTAACACAACAGTACCTGTCCAATCATTATGTGTGAACAGTACTCTTGCAAGCTGCTGTGTGCAACATCATCATCATGATAAAGGTAAATGGGGTAGCCATAGAGGGACCGGTAGTGTTTTGTGTACAATGGGGTCATCCTCCTCACATGTACCTGGACCATGTAGGAGTTATGTGCATACCAGGTTTGTGCGCCTGAGGGACAGGGGTGAGGATAACAGGAGTATGTTATGATGCATATTACAAGAGTTTCATGTGTCCAGTGGGCACATGTGTGTAATGGATAGCTATGTATAGGGCAGATGTTGTCCTAAGAGCCGAATGGCCTTATGTGTCCATAGGTGAGGGTCAGATGTTGGGGAAGGAGTGTAGGTATGGCTGTGGAGGATAGGTAGGATCACAGAAAAGACAGCATACAGGGTTGGTATATGACACATGTGGGGGGGATACACCCTGGATGGGGATGGGTCTTCAGCATTTAAAAGCCCAAGGGAACAGTGGGACAGAAGTCCCCAGCCATAGTCAACTGCCACTGCACCTACACAGCTACAAAGGAGGCAATGCTGTGGGCTGTCCAGGAGGGGCAGCATCACCCTGTAAATGTGGCACTCCGCTCTTGAACTGGCGTATCTGGCTTCGTAACCCCTTAGGGAGCCACCAACACAACACGTCCAGGACCGCACGACAGCAGATATGTACCTGTCTGGTTCCGCTCCCAAGGGGGACATGCTCCATCCTCAGTGGTGGTACCACCAGAAGGTGCTGCAGAGCCAACAGAGGTTGATGTCTATGGCTGGGCCCCAGATGTGCTAGTGCCTGGTGCCATGGACAGCTGAAGTGGACAGGAGGTTCTGCTGGGACCTCCCAACCCATTCAGCCTATGGCATTGTGTTTTAAACCCACATATGGCTTAGTGATAGACAACAGCATACAGGATTACCTACAACAGTACGCATAGATATCACTAGCAATGCAGCACAACAGATGGTGTACATTTGCAGAGGGAGCACAACATATGCATATATACCGCATGCCAACTGTACAATGTGTAGTAGATGTGTGATCGCAGCTATGAGCAGTTGCTCATCATTGGCTTGTCACTGGGAATCCCACACAGTGTCAGTCATACCACTGTCTCATGTGACACATGTCTAGTCAGGGATGTGATGGCAGTAACACATCCCTATCATAATGTACTGTCTGCAATCCTCACACCATGCTTCTGCTGTGCACAGATGTGTGTTTAGTGTGTAACACAGGAAACAAATGGTTGCACACACTGACCAGATCACAGATGGCGCTACAGATGGGGCTCCCTCATGAACAGAGTACTGTCATGTCTGTATTATAACATGCAGAATAGTCATTACCACACACATGTTAAACAGGCAGTAGTCTCAATGCAGCATAGCTAAGACTTGCATGCTGTAATCATGTGTGGCACATCACCCTCCAGTCTTTAGGCTATTTCCACTGTGGAAAATAATTGAGGTACATCCAGATATCATCTGTGATGCTGTGTCAGAACACCACATCCAGGTACCACTCACAGCGACTGTCATGGCCAGATAACAACATGTTTCTCTAGATAGTGTACTGTGTTTATCATGTGGATGGCTATGGGAACACCATCACAGCTGTACCACATGCAATCAGCTAGAGGAGGACTGCAACAAATGCAGAGGCCATCATCTGACCATTTCCATCACTTACAATACTCATGCTGCTATGCAGGTGTACACCTTCACATCCACCAGAGAGTGTGTGGGTGGGACAGGCAATGTACACCAGGGAAGAGCTTGGAAACGTAACCATAAGCATCATCTGCCATACGCCAAATAGTACAGGGGTCAAACCCCTGACTACTAATTACTATTACATGTGCATGACGTTACTACATGTGCCACAAAGGTGACATGTTGCTGTGCTGTAAGAACATATGTGTGTAGGTGAGTGAGTGATATCTGCAACAGATATAGTAGACATACATTAGGTGTGGCACACATGTCAGTCCACGTGAATGGATGCCATTGTCACCACAACCACACTCTCTAATGGACATGCATTGACACCTTTTCCAGGGACACAAATACACAATGTAACTACTTGGTTTGCCACACTGCAGTAATGCACAGGACCACATGCACCACAGGGGATATCTGGAGGTTCTATGGGCTAGGGCATGTGAAAGTGCTTGACAACTGTTGGTATGCCAATGAGGTTTATACTGGGAGTGACTGTGGTTGGGAGCATCACAACCCACACACAGACACAGGGTGCCAGTACTGGCATGCAGGTATGCATTGCTCCATGAGAGTGCAGTGTTTGGCTGTGCAAGATTGCTGTACAAGGCTGGGTGAGGGGTAATTCTTGCCATCGCGTCACCCGGCAATGGTGTGCAGTGCAGGGGTGTAGTGTCTGCAATGTCCCACACAGATGGGTACTGCATTATCTGGTCTGACATCCTGGTTACCAATGTGTAGGGCCATAACTTTGCAATGCATGCCATGTCTGTGTTTGATAGTCCTTCACATGGACATTGCCTGCGATGTGCATGTCCCACAATACTGTACAGTGGCATGTACAGGTGTACCTGGTTTGGCAGACACATGTTGTGTACACAGTCTGTTATACCCCGATATGCCAGTACTGGCCTGGTGTGGCAAAACCTGCTTATAGTGAGCAGGTAGGGCCCTGCACTTGCATGGATAGTATGATACAGGTATTCCGTGGTGTCAGTGGCATGGGTCCATACAGGGCACATGTGTACAGCATTGTCTGGCCTTAGTAGATCACATTTGATGGCACCACATATGTTGCAAGCATTCAGTGTGGAACAGAGTGAAGCCACAATGTCCGCATATATGTGCCTATTGCACTGCTGTACAGGGTGCCATGTCCTCTGCAGGCCACTGCATTCACACCATGCCTACTATCCGTCCTCAATGTGCATGTTACTAGAAATGTAGTGGGATACCCTAGGCAAGTTTGTTTGTGCATGGCACATGGGTGCGAAACATATACCAGGTACTAGTAGGGCTGCATACTTAGTTCACCAGGCCTTTTGCCAGATGTATTAGTATGGCTTGCCAACACAGTGCCATGGCTGACTGACAGCTGTACTCCTCATGAGGTGACCAATGTGTCATAAGATGGATACCATATAGGAAAAGTACAAAACCCGCTCCCAAACATGTCCAATGGTAAGGCAATCACAGGCTCTGACAGACAAACACACACTTGCCATGTCCTGTATACAAACTCCTACTGTATCACACTGCAGCAACACTCATTTAGGGCATGCGCTACGACGAATACTCCAAAGCACTGTACTTGTCTCACGCAGAGACACACACACACACACACACACACACACACACACACACACACACACACACACACACACACACACACACACGGCAAGTGTGGGACTAGAATACCAACCTAACTACTTTATTACACTACAGCATTACGCAGTTACAAAACGCACTACCGAGATTACTGGGACACAGCACTCTTAGAGGTACATTTGTAGATGGGTGGCATCATTGGTCTTGCTAAAGATGGATATAAGAAATGTATGTAGTGTGAGCAGTCGAAAAGCATTACTCAGTCCTCAGGGACACACACAAATACATACACACACACACACACACACACACGGCAAGTGTGGGACTAGAACACTGACCTAACTACTTTATTACACTGCAGTATTACGCAGTTACAGAACACGCTACCGAGATTACTGGGACGCAGCACTTCCAGAGGTGTATTTGTAGATGGGTGACATCATCAGCCTTGCTAAAGGTGGGTATACGAAATGCATGGAGTGTGAGCAGTTTAAAAGCATTACTCAGTCCTCAGGCAAACGGGGATACACACACTGCAAGTGTGGGACTAGAACACCGACCTAAATACTTTATTACACTACAGCATTACGCAGTTACAGAACGTGCTACCAAGATTACTGGGACACAGCACTCCCAGAGGTGTATTTGTAGATGGGTGACATCATCGGCCTTGCTAAAGGTGGGTATGAGAAATGTATGGAGAGTGAGCAGTCTAAAAGCATTACTCAGTCCTCAGGCAAACGAGGACACACACACACATGGCAAGTTTTGGACTAGAACATCGACATAACTACTTTATTACACTACAGCATTATGCAGTTACAAAATGTGCTACCGAGATTACTGGAACACAGCACTCCCAGAGGTGTATTTGTAGATGGGTGACATCATCGGCCTTGCTAAAGGTGGGTATAAGAAATGTATGGAGTGTGAGCAGTCTAAAAGCAATTTACAGTCCTCTGGCAAATGGGGACAGACATACACACACACACACACACACACACACACACACACACACACACACACACACACACACACACACACACACGGCAGTGGTGGGAATGGAACACCTGCCTATTTACAGATTACTATTACAATGCTACATACTTATGAATTGTGCCACACAGACTAGACATTTCAAGGCTGTCATTATGACCTTCTGGGAATGCAGACATCAATAGGGATGCTGGCAGTTAAGATGTCCATACCTGTGAACCTGTGTGTTTAAAGTAAGAATCCATCCTGAACTGGAGTATGCCCATCTGTGGAATGGATGACTACTACCATTGTGCAAGGTTACAATGGCCATGCCCATACACAGAGGCACATAACCAACACAAGGTGTCACTGGGCATGCTCACACACTTAGTAGCACAGGGCTGTTCAGAATGCACTATGTGTCCATCTACACAAGGATATACTGGGCATGTTCATACACTTAGTAGCACAGGGCTGACTGGGATGCACTCTGATGCTAAACATGGAAGGCCACAGTGGTCATGCTATTACAGGTAGATGTAAAGAGCACATTGTAATAGGCTCTGGTGTTAGTAGTTGTCATTGTTAGCAGAAACACGGCTCTACATATATTTGACACCAGTCTTTTACACAACATCTGCTGTCATTCTGGGATGACATGGCTGACAGTAGGCAGGCCTTTAACACATATCACATGCATCCATGATTCAAGGGAGTGGGGATATTACCCAAGTCGCATCCGCCCACACAATGCCATTCCAAGGCACATGTCCTAAACACAGGTTAACTCCCATATACCTACAGGACAACTGCATTGTTTTCTTATGCTAACCAGTGCTAGATGTGTAGAGTCCATATTCACAGCTGGTCACTGTAGATCCAACAATGGGGAGTATTGACTTCTGTGCAGTGAGGAATACCTGGCTGATGGCTCTGTGGTGCACAATAGCACTACCACCATATACATCAGAACCTAGCACTACCACCATATACCTCAGAACCAGGGCCATAACACAGGTACGGACTGCTCCAGGTGGTGTTCCCACATACATAAAGGCCACTCACATGTACTGACTGGTCCCCCCATGAAAGGCATCACAGATGAGTCATGTGCAGGACACAGTGTCACATGCTGCATTTTAGGATGTAAACATCAGACACCACCATGCCCTCGGACCACCAACACTCATCCATACATGCTGTAGGACATAGAAGAGTACACCACCATGTGACCCTTGACCTGTGTACTGTACCAAGTTCTACATCAACTGTAGAGAGTACACATGTACTGACACAGTTGCATCATGTGTTATGCAATGCAATGATATCACTGTCTGCAACCAGGTCAGCTGTATGCATACCAGGGGCCTTCTGTACCTTTCACCATTAGCAGATGACTGTTGCTGTATACCAGTACACACCCTCATGTATGGCTATGACATACATGTACCTGCCCTGAGTATGTACATGCCACACACACACACACACACACACACACACACACACACACACACACACACACACACACACACACAACATACATTTAAATAGCATAGCTGCTGTTGTCCTTTATGCAAACAGGTGGCTACAGCCATTACACACATGCACATGGAATGTAGGTCCATGGCTGCTGAATGCTAACAGTACATAAGGTGTGATATCAGTGTTGACAGAAGTAACATTCCCTCTGTACCAGTCACCCATTACACCCATCATATCATACAACAGTTCATGTGTCATGTATGTCATTACACATGTCCACCAATTGCAATGCCTACAAATATGCCCAAGTGTCAGCATTGTAGGATCTACACACTTGTACATGTAGTGTTGTGCATTCAGATAACATGTGTGTGCAGTTGCTGATGTATGCAGCTGATGTGTATCCTAGTACATCATGTAGTTGCAATGCAGCCTCAACATTGCCAACTGCATATGGTGATATGCTGAATGTATGGAAAGATGTACCTCAGGTATGGACAGATGTGTGAAAATAACTAAGTGGTGGGGCATCTTTACAGATAGATGTTTGCTGTGGACAGCTCACAGGTGTGTCACAAGTGGTCCTACAATAACCTGTGTAACCGGTAAGCAATGGTTTCATTAATTGAAGGACATAACATATAACCTAGACAGCGGTCAGGGTGACAGCGAAGGTAAATCACCTGACACCTGTTAATAGTTAAGACATCCCGTGTGCATATATCAGCACTGTTGCCACAGGAAGCATCAGAGAAGGTAAATCACTTGACACCTGTTAATAGTTAAGATGTCCGGTGTGCATATATCAGCACTGTTGCCACAGGAAGCATCAGTACAGTTTGTAATGCATGCAATACTGCTGTACATCTGTCATACATATCATGAGCTAGGCAGGTCTGCATGTGATATGGCAGACGGCATGAAGACAATTTGGCTACAGAGTAGTAGATGGCATGCAGTGGAGACAATAATAGTGGTAGTTATCATACATCCCTTTGATGCACACAACAGCATGCATGTGTCATAGCAGATGGCATGTAAATTACACAATCATAGTAGTAGTTAGCTTACATCCCTGTGTTACACCATGTAGACCAGCACAGGTTAACAGTACACCTGCCTGATGTGTGGCATATGACCTTGACAATCACATGTAGTATGACATGCAATCTGCTGACATGTGCAATGACATGCATACATGTTTAACACAATGGTGTCCTGTCAAATATACAGTGGGGCAATGGTGTCCCAATGCAGTGTTGTCTGTCCACCCTACAGATATACTGCACATTTAGCTGATGTGCATGGCCATTGCAGGGAATCATGAGGCATCTCTATTGCTATACAGTGTGAGTTACCGACACAGTTCATAGCCATGACTGTGTTCAGCTATAATATATATATACTGTGGAATGTGACCCATGTCACTGAGGTGTATACACACTAAACCATGATGTGGAAGTTGTGACACAGGTCACTGATGGGTATACAGATGACACCATGTCTCTGGCAATCCTCCATGGCCATGTGTGTACATGTGTTGGCCAAATTATTGTGACGGGCATCTATTTTACATGTCTGTGTTGTCCCATATGACGTACACCCATAGATGTCATATGCTCCACTGACAACAGGGTTATGCAGATAATAGGTGGTATGTGGGATATGTTTTCAGGTTAGGTAGGCAGTATTGCAGCCAGGCCACTAGATGTCATGGACATGTCAAGATAGCACATCACATTGCGTAACATTCATAACAGGGCTTTGAGCCACACCAGTGAATCTTGTGGGCTGGCCATACTCCAGCCCACTGTGTAGTACTGTTTGTATTATCCACATGTGTAGTTCTGATCTGTAATACATGTCCCTACAGTGAACAGCACCTCCACCATTGTATGCACAGCTGTCCACACATCTGGCAATGACAGTTTGTGAGGATTCATGTCGGTGAGGTGATTCACATAGTTTGCAAGTGTTGCACATGGTTAGGCATTGTGATGCATTGCAGGTCCGACCTGTATATTCTGACAGGACCATACATTATGTGTACATGTTGTAAATGGCCACATGGCAGATAGATTTGTGCATTATGATTCCTGATAAATAATAATAGTCTCAACTGCAACAGGCTACTGTTGAAGCGGAATGACAGAGGTACCTAAATAGGAGTAACACAGCAGTATGAGCATTATCCATCCCTGTATAATGGCTACAGGGTGCAATGTGCATAACACATACACCAGCACATTAGACTATGCTATGGTGTATGCACATGTGTGCATACACAGAGTAGCATACTATAGTATGCGGCATGTGTGTACACATGCCTTGCATATGATGTTACATTACATATCGTACAGTGACACATGCAACTATATGGAATATAGTTGTTATAGGTGCAGTACTGGCTTACCAGGAAACTCCAGGCTCAGTGGTTGAGAGACACCCACCTCCACAATATCGGCTAAGGCTTGTAGATGTGGTTCTGCAGGTGTCCCCAGGTTGGCCAGTAGCTCCTTGGTACATGTGAGTGGGGGTTGGGTTGGTGATCCACCACCTGTTGCACCTTGTTCACTGGCGATTGCATTTGCACACTATTTCGCCCATCTAATGAGGTCTGTACAGTGTATGCACACCTGCTGGTATGTGCGGTTGTGGCCACCAACATCATTAACCCTCCTGCGAAGTTCCATCCACAAGGCATCCCACTGCTGTGCATCCTGTGGCACATGGCTGAACAGGATATCATGATTGTCGAGTAGGTATGAGATGAGGGCCTCATCCTCCAAGTGGGTAAAAGGGGGTAGCCTTGCACGTGGCATACCTGGAAGACATAATGATGGAGACAGGTCACAGTAACTCACAGAGACATATAGAGCTACAGCTGAACATACATGTGTATCACATTTATTAGGTTTAAATAGTTGTATTTGCAAACCTACATGACACTGATGTGTTTGTGTCACACACATGTGACACTCAATGGTGAGTGGATATTATCACCATATATGTGTGTGTGTCACCTGATTACATTGCTCATACACCATGTGGATGCTGTCTTGATGTGGGCATGTCTGTTTGCCTGTACTGGTGTTCCTACCTATCAGCACATGACTGGATGTGTCCACATTAATGCAGTCAACCTTGATGCTGTGTATATGTCACATATAAGGACTTACACTGCCTTAGCAGACATGACCTGTGACCCTGCTGACTTGCTCACATAAGGTTTTACATGTATGTGTTCTGCCATATATGTCTACATGGCACTGTACAGCAATTCAACATCCTGCCATGTATCACCTGTGTTGCACATGTGATACACATGGGACACTGGCTAGCCAGATGGTATTTGCAGGGATGTATATCAACTATAGCATGTACAGTCAAAATCAACTAGTGGGCTATATGCCATGGGCCATGTATGAATCTAGGATGAAAGGTTACCTGGCTATAGCCGACAGGCAGGTCTGTGTGGCCAGGTGGAACAGTGCCACATTACTGATCCACAGGGTTAGTGATACATTTATCATGCGGTCATCACACCATGTCTGAGAGGGGAGCGATGTGCAGCTTTGATGTACAGGAATGCATAGTATGGCAGGACTATGTAAAGTGTATGGGACAAGGATCTGTCCAGCATGTGGAAGGTGGATGTCCTTGAAGTATGTGTTTGAGATCAGGATGTGTACGTGTAGCATGTCCAACATCACTGGGTTGGACAGGGATTTATTCAGAGTATGCATCATGCTACATAGTGAAGATGGGGAATGGAAAGGCTGGTGTAAGCCATCTGCACATGGCCAGTACTCCTTAAAGGAATTATGTGATCTGATATGGGTCACTTGAGTGTTGTGTATGGCTGCACAATCATCTCTAAATTCATGGATGGCACCCTGCCATTATTAGGGATGCCACATATGACTACCTGACAGGTGTGGTGGTGACTTAGCTATCACAGGAAAGACAACTGCCCAGCTGCATCCCTTACACACATGTCCATTATGTTGACCACTGCCTAGGTGGTAGTTCATGGGTACAGGGTTATTAACATAGGGGTGACAATGCAATATGTAGCTGTCAGATTGTGGCCATATGTCACACACACCTCACCCACAAAGCCCCTTCTGTATATTTTCCACAACACTCCTGAGTTGGCTATTGCTCCTAGGTCATAGTCATTCGCATACTTCAATAGGCAAATGCTTTCTGTTTGTCTGTGAGGTATGGACTACAATGAGGGGAATAAAATTCATTAACCCTGACATACTGTAGCTGCCATTGGTGTGATGAGCATGTATTACTCAGACACCTTCTGTAGTGTTGGTTCTGCCAGCAGTCCGGTTGCAAAACACTCCTATCCCATAGGAATGTACATCTAGCATACCGAGTGTAGGTGGTACACAGTATGGGTGATGATGTCCTATGACCTGGCAAGGTTATGATTTACAGTATGACATCAACCTTACAGTCATCTACACCTGTACTGCTGACATCAATTATTTGATCAAGGTTCATGGCCTTCCAGACCAGATTCAGCAGGGTAGTAGTGCAGTACTTTCCATTATCAGTGGTGTCTCCCACTTTGTGGGTTGTGATACCTGTTGGTGTGCACCATTCAGTGTGTACACAACCTGACATGGAGCTATGTTTTACATGATGTGTATGTGGAGAGCATCTTGTTTTGCCATATGTGTATGATACAACCTGTGATGTGGACAGGTCCCATGCAGCCTGAGTGCAGCTTGTACCTGCATAGTTGTGGATACAGGGGCCCTGTGGTGTACATGGATATATGCTTGTGTACCTGTTGGGGGGGCGTGTGTTTATGTTATCCAAGACCCTATCTGGATTGCTTATTCATGCTCAGCACTTGTTCAGAACTTGTAAGCACTATGTAAGCTAATAATTACTATAGCACTTAATCTTCCTCATTACCTAGAGGTAAACAGGTTTTGTACATACTATTCTCACTTGCTTAGAGTAAAATAGCTCTTGTACTGACTTTCCTCACTTATCTAGGGGAAAGTAGTTCTAGGCATGTCCAAGAGTCAACTGCCAGTGCTCTCACCTGTCTATCTGATGAATTTGGACATCTTGAGGCAATGTACACATTGCCTCATGTACACAGACAAGCTTCTCCGCCTACCACCCAACATTACAACCTGTGAGAGATGCACTCATCTAGCCAAACTGGAGGTAAAGGTCTTTCCAACTAAGCCTGACCCTGACTGTCATGTGGTGAAGGTAAACATTCGCACCACACCACACTCATCACATAGTCTTACTGAATCTACCCCTCCATTAACTGGGAAAACTACTCGTGTACCAACTCATTAGCTCAACGCTTTCTGGAATTCATAAACACCAATGCCCTGAATCAACATATCCACACACCCACCAGGGGCAACAATATCCTAGACCTAGGCATTACCAACATGAGTGACCGGTGCTCCACACGTGAAGTCAACTCCTTGTTGGTCCGATCAGACCATGAGCTGAACACCATTGATATCCACATCCCACCCCCACCACCCATTAAGGGAATCACAGTATAATATGTCTACAAAGCCAACTTCATGCTTCTTAAGACAGATGTGGTGAATGTCATGACACCCATGCAGATGGACAATACTGTTACAACTGCTGAATCCTACACAAATGCACTCTATACGCACTTACACAAGTGCATGGCTTGTGCTATCCCAAACAGAACCAAGATGCTATACTCCTAATTAAGGAAACCAATCTGGTGGTCCCCTGCCATAAACAAACTGTACAACAGGAGGAAGACACTTTTGCAAACGAGAGTACAATCCCATGCATGGTGGAGCTCCCTGGTCAGCCTCAGTAAGAAGGTGAGATCCCTTATAAGATCCTCCAAAGCTAGCTATGAAAACTAAACCACCACTAATTTCAACAACAACCACAAAGCATTCTATAGCTGTGTCACATATCTCAATGTCAACAACCAGATCTGCTCTGAGTTACAGCACAAAGGCACGAACATTACAGAACCAACTGATATTGGCAACATCCTGGCAGATAGGTTCAGTGCTACCTTTCCCCCCTCCCTCTCAAAGCTGCACACTCTTAAGCCAATATCACAGCATCCATGGGACCAGACAACATCCCAGGTTGCATTTTACATGAACTTCAGAATGCACTGGCTCCCCACCTACGCACCGTGTTCAATAATAGCCTCACATCAGGCATAGTGCCCCCTGAATGGCACACAGCAACAGTTATCCCACTCCACAAAGGTGGCGCCACAATGGACCATGGGATATATTGCCCTATAGGTCTGACTAGCCTGGTCTGCAAGGCTATGGAGCACATCATGGATCTCAGTCACAGAGACATTGGATACCTCCAAACCTTTGACCCCCTCCCAGTTTGGCATTGTTAAGGGTAGACCATGCCTCCTAAGCCTGGTGGACTTCTTAGAGACAGTTACCAGAGCACTAGATGAGAGTAGGGAGGTCCACACAGCCTACCTAGATCTCTCATAGGCTTTCAACACCATTCCTCCTTCTTGTATTATCAACATACCCATCTGCCTGAACATTAACCCCTACGTCATGTGATGGTTTGCAAAGTGGCTCACGGACAGAACCCATACAGTGGGAGTTGCATACCCTAGGTCCGTCTGTATACCAGTTACAAGTGGTGTCCCCCAGGGCTCAGTCCTCGGACCCCTCATGTTCTGTATATACTTCTCTGATGTACAGACAAGCACAGGAGGGCTTTGGCTGAAAAGGTTTGCAGACGACTGCAAACTAGGGGACATAATTGTTTCCCCAGCTGTTACAGACACCCTCTGGAAGGGTCGCACTGAGACAGATACCTGGTGTCAATATCATGGCACCAAGCTGAATGCCTAAAAGTGCATAGTCATCCCCTTTGGATATAACTAATTACCCGTGGACTACCACATAGGTGCTAGTCTGCTACATACAGAAAAGGTAATAAGGGATCCAGGAACCCCAGTAGATACCAATCTCTCCTTTGATACCCATAATGACAAGGTGGTTAGAATATCCTTCTACATGGCCCCCCTAATCTCTAATGGGTTCGCATCCAGATCAAAGGAGGCCATTGTGACTCTCTACTCATGACTTATTAGACCCATTAAAGGATACAACACCCCATTTGGGATATACCTTACAAGGCAACTGCAACAGCTTGGAAGACCACAACAGTACCACACCAAGAGGATTACTGACCTCAAACAGATGACCTATGCAGCCCAACCTAAGAAACTCCAGCTGTACTCCATTGCATACCGCATACTCACAGGTGATCTCTGCTTGACATACAAGGCCCATGTCCAACCTAGTATTGCTGGATATGCTCCACCTAAACAGAGGCCCCTGAGAGCCACATGCTCTAGGGATATACACCTAACCACAACGATGACTAGGACATGCTGGACAGACAGATTCCTGGCCCGGACACTCCCCATGCTTTGGAACATGATTCCAGTGTGCATCAGGCAGGGCACCTCACTAGCACTCTTCAAGGGAAACCTTGACGTGTGGATGGGAGACAGACATGTACCCCAGGGATCACTGCAGTGGCTCTGCTGGACAGAGGCACAGGGAACTAATGGCTCTGCCATTCAGAGGCACAGGGAACCAACCTATGGGGGTGGCAAAAGCCAACACACTCAAGCTAGGCTTATAAATACCCTTGGTAAGACAGCCTAGTACCTACCTTTGCACATATTACATGTCTTATGTGCATGGATAGTTAACTAGCTCTTCCATTTTACTTTGCTATCATGCTGATAAACTGTTGGGTGACTAAAAGACATATGTATCCTGTTATTGTGTATTGTATATGCCAATAGACATAACTAATGTTTGCCTAACTAACAGTAATGTTATATAAAATGTAATACATATCTGCCTACAATACTGTACATTACACAGTTATTGGCACAATAGCCCACAATGCAAATCATAATTGCATAGTGGCCCAACCTTCGACATGTTATTCTCAGTAATACACCCATACATATGGCTACCGTTACAACATATCAACATATAATATCCCCTATTATAGCACATACTTGTTCATAGGTTCATAGATTAGTACTAGGCTAATTTCCCTTGTGAGACATTTTAAGCCTAGCCAATTATCCCCTGTGAGACTCCAACCCTGTACCTTATGTTTGTAAGGCAAACACCTTAACCATTAGGCCATTCTCCCAACCCCAGCCCTGCCACTGACAGTGGCTGGTGAGAAGTATTTCTGTTCAAAGCCCTTATAAAGCATCCCTTGTGGTGTATGCAGTATTTGCCTTGTGACCTACAGCAGTACATACAAATACTACAAGCGTTACTATGCTCAACAATACATCACTACAAGATAACTGTTTCCACTATATGTATTGCGTGCACTTTAAATACTACAGAAAAGGTACTAAATACACAGACATAATGACTGTTCTACATACCTTATTAGTAACCTGAAGTGTCATTAACTGTTGAGTCAATCCTTTTCAGTTTGTGTTTCAATCTTCTTTGTAATGTTCTGCTGGTATAAACAAATGGTTTGACTGTGTGATAACCCATCCTTTTCTAGTTAAATATCGGTAACATGTGGTATCCTGACCACCAACTGGTGTTCCAAAGTAGTTAATTAGATGCACATCAGCTGTGCAGCTACTCCATTAGCCAATATCATTGCAACAGTGGTGTATAACTGAGTACTCCATTTGGGCATTGTCCGTTTGGCTTACATTCGAGGAAGATGGCCTGGATGTGTTGTTTGTGACATATTTCAACAGCTATATGGAGACACGCAGAGATATATTAGCTTCATGACTCCCATGAATTGTGTGTAATGGCTAGATGATTTTGTTCTACATGTGAGTACAGCTGTTATATTTCAGAACATTGCTACTTATGCATGGTTTGTTTGTACCTGACACTTCTGCAGATGTTTAAGTCTGGCAAGGATGTTTGGGCAGCTCAAGGCTGTATGGCTATGCACGGACTGTTATATGGTTTGCAGTGTCCTCACCAGACATCCTTGATTTGGTGTACAAGTGTAGCATACTGTGCTATTACTCAGTAATTGCTAACACATCCCAGTGTACACACAACCCTCTGAAATGGGATTAGTGCAAGCAAACCCTGTAACATCAGCAGCTGTTCCATTGTATAACAGCAGCTATTTCACATAGGGCCATGTTAGTGTGTCTCTGACAAGGTATGTTAAGGCTTCTGAAGATGTCGTACGGTGAGTGAATGATTTGTGATGTTATTACAGTTTGTATTGTAATTTGTTTGGGTGTGGGGGTGATGTTGGTGGGTGTGCATAGCAGATGCTGGTGTGTAGGAACTGCTTTTTTACACAATCAATATGTGCGTGAGGGTTCCTTCCCTATTTGAACACCTATCCTTTAGTGGACTAATACTATGGTAATTGCAGGCTGATTCATTAAGGCACTATTATGTGGTTCTTGTATAGCATGCAGGTGATGTTAGTCCTTGAATCCCTTCGCTAACACATCTGAATGTAATAAAGTGTTGCTACATGAAAGCTGTGTATTTCTGTCATAGGTATTTTCAGTCATCATAGTTGTGTTGGTGACTGACCCTCTTTGGCTAGGGTTGCCACCTTTTCATATGGAAATATTGGGACATTTTCAGGACACACATCAGAATTTACAGGCTGATACAAACCCACGGTCAGTACAAGGGATAGAACTTTCCTTTCTTGCCTAAATATTAGCTTATTCTTGTAGCAGTTTAGTTGCTTATCCTGTTTCTTGTAACATGTAGGTATTTTAGATACAGAAATAACTATTGTATGCAACTATTACAGTACATATGGGACATAATTATGTCCTACAATCACAGGACATTTGCCACATTTAATATATTTGGTTAGGACACAACCACCCAATGAGGGACTGTCCCTCACAAAGTGGGACAGGTGGTAACACTATCATTGTCCATAGCACATATTTGTAATAGTGTATAGGCATATACTCTCCATATCCTTTGTTCATAAAGGTTGGTAGTGGTGGAATGTGTGATTTCTATGGTCCATGTTATACACTTCAACCACTGTATACAGGATACCTACGGAATCCCAAAACCACACAGTTCCGACGCACACAGTACCGGGCCCAGACTCCCATACCCCACATTACCGACAACGACAGTAACTCGCGAAAGTAACATGAACATGGAACACACACATGCACACACAGATACACTGCTACCCACCACATCCAAACAAACGATCCTACACTATGTAGGAGGAGGTGGCCAAGCCCCCCTACACCCCCCATGTAGGTGTCCGCACCCCCCACACCCCCCCACTTTAATATTCTACCTCCTAGATCACACAGATGCACAAAGATAACCCACACCCACACATTACAGTCCCCCAAGAACACACACCACACCCAAAACACACACTACAGCCCTAAGAAACACACCTACACACAGTAACCTACCTGAATCGCAACACCAGAAGCACTGACTAACTGTCCCTTAACATCATGATTTTACACCTCGCGCATCTGGTGTTTCGGTACTGTGTTCTTTCGGACCTTAAGCCTCGGGATTACGTGCATCTGTATGTAAAGCAGTCGGTATGTGGTAGGTATCCCATTTATATGTACCTCCATGGTTATGTAGATGTTGTTAACCTATCTATATATCTACATAAATATGTATCTCCCCATATATCGACATATTTCTCTCTCTAAATATATATATATATATATATATATATATATATATATATATATATATATATATGATGTGTATATATATATATATATATATATATATATATATATATATATATATATATATATATATATATATATATATATATATATATATATATATATATATAAAACATACACCTTTCATTGGGTACATGCCGGTTTGTCCTATTTCAACACATTCCTACCTTTTGTGTTTTATCCTGTCAGTATACACGGCTGCCATTGGTACATCTCAGGTAGTTTATTGGTATGTTATTGTGATGATCGTGTACATGGTTGCATGTTCTAATCTTGGCAGTGATATCTTACATCTCAGAGCAGGTACTGGTAGTGCAAGGGTGATTAGCACACATTTCAGTGGTTGTGTGTTCCACATGTTTATTATTCTGTGGACAACTACCTATACATGCAAGCTGTGTTTAAGGTATACTATGTAACATGTAAACATCTGTAAAGATTCCTGTCAGGAATACTCCCCATTATTTGGAACTACATCCCTGATTACATTATACAAAACCCCTCACTAACACTCCAGGGAATACTTGCAGAGTGGGTGGGGAACAGTGGATACACCCCAGGGATCCTGCAATTGGCTCTGCTCCACAGACGGACAGTTAGTTAATCGATGGGGTGGCGACAGCAGACACTTTTTGCCTATGCTTATGAGTGGCCTCGGCAGTTGGGCATGTACCTACCTATGTATCTATGAACCTCTACATACAGTATGGACACATGTTGATAGCTTAATTTACTGTTTAGGTATTGACTTACCTTGTGCCAATGGTGGTTGTGTGTACAATAGTTGAGGGCTACCTATGTAGGATGCACACAGTAGACCACCTATACATGACAATTTACATGTGGTCGTGTGTGTGTGCCATCCATGTTTGCTGTGTGTGCAGGTGGAAAAGGGTGTCAGTCCATGAGTGCCTACACTGTCAATGTGTGTGCTATACGTTCCCTCTTTGCCAAGGCATGGGCATACTGGGCACACCTCTGTCTGCCTACTGGAGCTAGCACAGGGTGTTCATTGTCTGAGTCCCTCTATGCCTGTGGGTCCCTTGGCAATGGTGGTGGGCTGTGAGGGCCTTCACCATTCTGTCCCTGCTGCAGCTGTTTCCACAGGACCATATTGTGTAGCATGGCACATACTATGAAGATGTGGGCACATGTGCCTGGAGAGTACTGCAAGGCTCCACCAGATATGTCCAAGCAATGGAACTGTGATTTCAGCACCCCAAACATGAGCTCTATGATGATTCTGGTTTCTGCGTGTGCCTCATTATGGCGTTCTTGCGTGGCTGTGTGTACATTTCTAATGGGAGTCATCATCCACGGTTCCAGTGCATAGCCAGCATCCCCCACCAGGTGGTCATATGGGATGTCCCCCCTGGTAAATACCTGATACAGCTGTGAGGCATGCCAGATGTTGGAGTCATGATAGCTTCCAGGGCTGCCAGCACACACATCCATGATAATGCCCTGGGCATTGCACATGACCTGGCAGTTGATGGAGGGGTATCCCTTGCGGTTTATGTAGTGCCTACCCTGCTCACCTGGTGGTGACTTGATGTGTATGTGCGTGCAGTCTATTGCACCCAGTACTTCCAGGTAGTCTGCCCTATGGTGGAAGAGAAGCATATTGCTGGCCATCTCCTCCTGCGTTCGGGGGAAGTATATGTGCTCATTGGCGTGTGGTAACATGGCATCCAGGAACTGGTGGAGTACCCTGGATGCTGATGCCAGTAAGATCCCCATGATATCCCCAGTTGGCCTTTGGCAGGTACCTGTGGCTAGTATTCTCAAGCTTACACATACCTTCGTGTCCACTGGAATGGGTTCCCCTCTGTTACTTCTGGATCTGAGGCGTGGCTGGCACAGCTCAACAAGTTGCTGTATGATGTCCCTGTCCACCCTGTAATGCTCTACTATCTCCAGATCATGTAGCCCCTGGTAGGTTACCCTGGGTCTGAACACTCTTCTCCTCCTCTGGTGCCTGAGATGGCTGCCAGCATCATCCTCCACACCACAGTCAGTCTCCAACACATGCTGGTGAATCAAAGCTATGGTGGCCACTAACATGTACATATTAAAAGTTCCCCATCTGTATGCACCAATGATGCAGAGTGTCTGGGAATACACAAGTGTGTGTGTGGGGCTTTCACACATTATACTATTGTGCAATGGATGATGCTGGTGTAATTGGGTGTGTTTGTGCTATTCCAGCTGCAGGGTATCTTAATTATTGGTTTTACAGCAGGTACTGCTATTGTGGGGACTTTGGTGTTGACTTATGCTTGGCAGCCTTGATTCATCTATTGCTTTTTACTTCAATTTTCAACCCGATTCCCCTCCCATTGTCAGGCATGCATCCAGCTGCCTGCTTTCTTGTTTTGTACTTTCACAAGGATTGTGTTGGGAAATGTGTTATGTAGCTGATCTACTGCAAGTTTGCTTTGTTCTGCTGTGACAGTTCTCTTATCTTTGCTGTACGGCACCTCCCCTTTCCTGTTCTGCAGGTAGCTGCTAGCAGCCTTGTTAGCTGTTGTCTATGGCCCACTGTGAGTTCCTAGGTGTCAATTACTCATTTGTACTCCAATTACCATGCTGCAGCATTTCCTTATTGTCTTCCCGTATCCTTCCTGTTTCAGCTGTGGTGCGCACCGCGCACAGCCATTTACCGGGTTTCGTGCGTGTTTTCATCCACGTTCACATGTACTTTTGGTTACCTTGAGTGCTCTCAGCTAAGCAAAGCTATGGCTACTTCCACACCCCTATCCTGTGGCTTTGGTTAGCAACAGGCAACACAGATTAGCAATGATCCAATTTGCTTACAGCTACAGTGGCGCACCCCTCTCTTGATGTCATGTTTACCTCCAGGCCACTCCTCGGTGTTGTACTGCTACAACATGTGGTACATCCTTATGCCAGAGGAGCATTTGCGATTCAGTATTACTTGACTCATTTGCATGGCATTGACTGCTAATTCCTAGTTACCGTATGGAACACGGTCACAGACCCTTTGCAACCCTTGCGCCATGGTTGTGGTGTAGCATGCATGCCATTGACTATTATGGGGATATCATGAATTGTGTTACATTGCAGTTTTATGACATCTAAATATATTTTCCTTGTGTTCCCGTTTGCGCACAGATGCACTGCGATTTTATTTTGCGTTAGTGTGGCCACGACATTAAATGTTATTTTTTATATGTTCTGCATTTTTTTTTATACCATTGGCTATATATTTAGCCATTGGCATATATTAACATTATAATACATAAGTTTGGTCTGCTTTCATGGCTCCGATTTTATGTTTGACAAAATGTAAACCGTTTTTTTTTGGTTTACATTTCTTCATGTTTACGCTACACCTGTACCACTTCATGAATCGCTATGTACCTTCATTTGCATGCTACACTGCTGCGCATGGGGTAATTAGCATACATGCGCCGGGAGCTGTGCAGCTCTGGCGTACGCTGGTAGTGCACGTGGAAACAGCTCACATCTGAATTGCTCAGCGGCCATATTTGGCACTAGATCACCAACGCTACTGTGGCGCCTGGCGCAAGCTTCATGAATCCCGGGGAATGTCTATTTTAGTTCTATCATGGAAATACAAAAACAGGTATTAATATTTATAAACGTACACAATATAACAAATAATTATAAACACATACCCTTTTAAACTATTTTCACCAAATATTTTAAATAAAACTGTCTATGATTTAAAGATACCCCTCTAAAACACATTTAGAAACCAAATCAGCTTTAAAAATTATAGAGTATCATTCTTTATTTTTGGAAAATAAAGATTTTGATTGTGAAGAAGTTCAACTCACTCTAGTCTCACTATACCTCAAAGGTTCAAGTAAATATAATATACTTTTATAGATATTCCATTTATAAACTTTGTACACAGTTTCCAAAAATACAGTAAGGAACCTCAGAGAAAGGCAGATGAAGGCAAACAACTTTAATCTTCCACACTCACCCGATGGAAGCACTTTCAAACCAAGTTCTTCATCAGACATAATTCTTACACCATCAACACACATTTTTAAAACAGAACTAATTAGCATTTTAACCAATCATTTAAAACCATCACTGCTTATGCAAATCTTTGGATTTTAAAACCGGCTTTAAAGAGACCTTCTCATTTAGAACGGGTCTCCTATTTGCACATAACTTAAAAATCCAGTGTAATTCTCTTTCTTCTGTAAAATTTTTAAAATCTCCTCCTCGGGACCCTATACAAACCATCTCTATAGCCTTAAACAAAAAACTATGTTTCAGACCTGTTTCTTGAACATGTTTTGCTAAAGCATTTGTATAATCACATTTTTTAACTGCATACATATGTTCACGTATTCTCTCATATAACATTCTATTGGTTTTTCCTATATAAACATTTTCACACTCAGTACAGGTAGCTAAGTAAACAATATTTCTACTTCTACAATTTGCATGAACTTTAAAGATGTAACTTCTTTTAGAAACTGGATGCTCAAATAAATTTGAAGTGTCTATTAAAGGGCAATATTTACAATTCCCACAGCAATATGTCCCTATCTCATCTTCTTTTAAGGTGGAACCCATTTTAGAATCTGTATAACATAGACGTCTTTTAAGTGACTTTAAGTTTTTATATCTAAACAATGGTATAGTGCCTACCATATCTTTTATCTGATCATTCATTGTCAGAATACCCCAGTTGGATTCAGTGACATGAAGTATTTTCTTGAAGTCACTGGCATAGGGAAGAGCAAGTGGTAGGCGCATTCTATTTCTTTCTCTGTCGTCCACTGAATTAACATCATGGGTCAAATTTGAATAGTATGGTTTAGATACGGAGGACCTCATACCTTTCATGTCTCTAACCATACCCTTTACCTCATTCCTTTTATAGCCTCTCTCCATAAAATCACATGACAAGACCCTTAGGTCTTCTTCGAATCCTCCTTCAGTATTATTTAACCTTGAAACCCTTACACACTGTCCCTTCAGAATGTTTTTATAAATGTGTGGTGGATGCATACTATTACATTAAAGCACTGTATTTTTCCTACAGGGTTTCTTAAAAATCCTAGTAATCAAATTCCCAGACTCTAGCTTTTGAATACATAGATCCAGAAAAACAATTTTCTGAGCTGATACATCTGAGGTAAAATGCAGGAATGTAGTAGTATCATTCAAATATTAGATCAGTTCTTCAAACTGTGTCTCACTACCTCCCCAGAGCAAAATCACATCACCGACAAACCTCCGGTAAAATAGCAGCCTATTCCTATACTGGCTAGTAAATACAAATTCTTCTTCCCAGTTTGCAAGTACCATATTGGCTTAGCTATTGGCACATGAGGTGCCCATAGCTATGCCTTTTTTCTGCAGATAGTACTGCTGTTGGAACATGAAAACATTATTTTCCAACACAGCTTCTAAGAATAAACATATAAGGTCAATCTGTTTAATATCATAGCTGCTATGAGTACTCAAAAAGGTCTTAATCATACTGATGCCCCCTAAATTAGGGATGCATGTAAATAATGACTCAACATCAAGTGTAGCTAACAAGCAGTTATTGAAAGCATCCTCATTAATTTCTACAAACCATATAGATCTTGCAAAAATTGTTTTGTATCATTCAAAACTGTTGCAACAGTATTCAGAACAGGTCGTAACTGCTTCTCAATAAAAATAAAGAAAGGTTCTGTAAGCCATTTCTTGCCAGAAACAATTGGTCTAAAAGGAGGGGAGGTTAGGCTTTTATGGATTTTAGGAAGACCTTGAGAAACCGGAATAGTCAGATGCACAATACTTAAATAGTGTGTTACACTATCAGTTATCAAAAAATTAGACACACAATCCTGAATAGTATAATATATGTTGCATTGCACATCCCATATATAATCAGCATCTATCTTCTCATAAGTCATCTCATCATTCAGCATAGAAATTAAGGAGTTGATATAATATTCATGGTCTAAAACAACTGTAGCTTCCCCTTTATCAGCCCTTTTAATAACAATGGTGTTGTCATTTTGAAGATCATACATAGCTCGTCTCTCTTTTGTACTTAAATGTTAAAACCTATGATTTTTAACATTAGTGGGTCTGACACTGTCAGGTCTTGAAAGTAATAGAAACAGGTCTTCTTCACATTTTTTACAAAACACTTCGAGAGTAGCATCAAGAGATGGCTGAAATAGGCTAGGCTTTTTACAATCATAAACAGTTGTAGCTGTATGAACATCATTGCCGTTAAAAAAACATTTTTAAAGCTATATCTCTGGCAAAAAGTCTCAAGTTAATTAAAACATTTGATAGTTCTGATCTTTCATCAGGAATGAAATTTAACCCATGCTCTAATAATGAAAGTTCAGCTTGCGAAAGTACCTTTTTAGATATATTCACTACTGTGGATTCAATACACCTTTCCACATCCGTTTGATGGTGGTATTCTGTGTATCCTCCAGAGGCTGTCTTCCTCTTTTTCTTCCCCTGCTCGGTGACCTCTCCCTTTTTCATTCACTCATTTTTATCCACTTCACAGGCAATGGTAGCTTCAGATTGTGAAAATACTGCTGAGGTGAATAAACCTTCCTCCTAACTTCTGCTTGCTGACAAACAGACGTTTCTCCCACTTGCACAGGAATGGAAGTCCCTCCCACTTGAATGCCTGAGGTGGCAGCCTCTTAAACCAATGAACATACGGGACTGTTGGTTGATGGAGTTTTCACATTATGTTGAGTACTATCATCTGCAAAAAGTGGCTGCTAATTTAAGGATATATCCACATTTTTTAAGGTTTTCATCCTTGCGCCCATTAAACCGAGGCCAAACAAAAACAAATACATGTCCCTGTTCAAAATCAGACATGCCACGGCTTAGCTTTTTAACCTTTTGTTGCTTAAGCCTGTTTTCATAGCCTATAACATTGTCAATAATTTTATCAAGAGCCACAAGGCTGGCTTCTATGTCAAAGTTCCTTAATAACCACTGTTGCTTAGCTTCTATGGCTGAAGATATTTGATTCTCTATTGGAGTAAAAAAGTCAATGAGTAGCTGAACATAGTTAAAACTATGTTCTAAATTAAGTTCTTGCCAGTTTAATAACACTTCATTATAGCTCTCCCCATAGGTAGGCAATAATGTTACCCTTAGACCTCTCAGTATTACTCGATGAAACAGGCAAGCCTCCATATGCAGCCTTTGCCATTGCAGCCACTTGAGTTTATATAAATCGTTTTCTAGTCCTTTCACTTCATCATTGGAAGGTGCCTTATCTTCAGGTAGAGAGCTTTCAGCTGTTGCATGTGTATTCTGATTATACTTTAGCAACAGATTCTCCTCCATACTCAAAAACTTCATCAAACGATCTCTATCAATAGTGTTCACTCCACTCAAAGTGGTAGATGCAAAATCAGCTGTTATACCTTCTGCCATACCTTCCGTGGAGAAATAGAAAATAAGCAATTCAAATGGCAATATTACTCCTCCGGGTAAACTGGATTTCTTAGAAGCAGAAAACAGTATCCAAAAATACACAAGCAGATGAAGGCAAAAAAACAGAAAGTCATGTGCAAATAGGAGACCCGGTCTAAATGAGAAGGTCCCTTTAAAGCCAGTTTCAAAATCCAAAGATTTGCATAAGGAATGATGGTTTTAAATGATCGGTTAGAATGCTAATTAGTTCTGTTTTACAAATGTGTATTTATGGTGTAAGAATTATGTCTGATGAAGAACTTGGTTCGAAAGTGCTTACATCTGTTGAGTGTGGAAGATTAAAGTTATTTGCCTTCATCTGCCTTGTCTCTGAGGTTCCTTTGTGTATTTTTGGATACTGTTTTCTGCTTCTAAGGAATCCAGTTTACCCAAAGGAGTAATACTGCCATTTGATTTATACACAGTTTATTTAAATTAAAATCTATTATGTCAGATACTATAATGAATAGCACTGAGCTGCATGTATCATGACATAACATATTTTGTGATAAACCTTCTGAGAACAACCTAAGTAAGAAATGATTTCATAATGAAGTGCAATTAGCTTTAGATAATCATTAAATTCTACCCAATGACATTTACATCTCTGAAGGTAGACATTTTTTCACTTAACACTAGTTAATATACTGTTTAACTTATCACAATGACCACACACACCAGCTACAGAAAAGTAAAATGGAGGCACATCAGCTACTGAAAAGTAAAAGGGAGGCACACCAGCTACTGAAAAGTAAAATGGAGGCACACCAGCTACTAAAAAGTAAAACAGAGGCACACCAGCTACTGAAAAGTAAAACGGAGGCACACCAGCTACTAAAAAGTAAAAACAGAGGCACATCAGCTACTGAAAAGTAAAAACAGAGGCACATCAGCTACTGAAATGTAAAATGGGGGAACACCAGCTACTGAAAAGTAAAAACGGAGGCACACCAGTGACTGAAAAGTAAAACGGAGGCACACCAGCTGCTGAAAAGTAAAAACGGAGGCATATCAGCTTCTGAAAAGTAAAACGGGGGAACACCAGGTACTGAAAAGTAAAAACAGAGCCACACTAGCTACTGAAAAGTACACCAGCTACTGAAAAATAAAACGGAGGCACACTAGCTACTGAAAAGTAAAATGGAGCACCAGATGGAGCGTTAAGCTTACTGTGGGTGTTGCCTTTCAATGGAGCAGCCTTCCTGTGGGTGTTTGAGTCTGGCAGGCAGACAGCATTGATGTGATGATCGGGCACATTTTTGTGTTTAAATTTGTTGCACGTGCATGCATGCAGCTCTAAAAGCACGGGGGTGCTCCCTCCCTTCACCCTATTGTTCTGGCACCTATGGTGAAAGGATGCAACTGGTAACTGCAGGGACAGCCTTATGGAGTCTCTCACATGCTGCTGAAATGTTCCAGAGGCCAGTATACCTAGACTCAGGCACAGCTTTGTTTATATCAACATTGGGCTACCCTGAAGACTACAACCATACCTTTGGGTTGCACATGTCCTGCACACAGCCTGCACCAGCTCTCTGTATAATCTCTATCTATCTATCTATCTATCTATCTATCTATCTATCTATCTATCTATCTATCTATCTATCTATCTATCTATCTGTCTATCTGTCTAGTATAACAGTGGAATAGCTGTAGAATGCAAATATCTGTCTGTCTATCTAACTATCTATTTAGCTAGCTATCATTTCCTGTTCAGAGAGCTAGCTAACTGTAGACTGGTTCAGAGCCTAGCTTGACTGCCTTCTGGAATACATTTGCAGGTCATTCCCTAGTATGGCTTGCAGTACTCCAACCTGTTTTAGTGCATTAAATGCCAGTTGCATTTTTGTAAGTAAGGTTTTCTGATTCTGTAGGATTCCCTAAGATGATATGGAATATAGAGTTGCTAATAAAAAGCACATATGGCCTCCACCGAGTGCTTTTAAAAAGTTGTCAGCAAAATATTTTGCCTCATTTATGTTGCTTTGGTAGCACCTGTTGTATTTTGGAATCTGGCAGGTATGCCAGAGTCTGTAATCATTCTACACCAAATAGATAATTATCTGGTCTTATTTTAGTGAATGTAATGGAACTGCATTCACCACTGGTGCACTGATGTCTTCCTTCAGTATGCTGCATTGTCCGCATCTTTCATTTGAAATCCAGAAAATAGTTAAATTTTCACTTGAATTAATAGAAATTAATTAATAGAAACTTTTATAAATGTATTACACGTTAGTGCCTTATTTTTCCTTATCAAAAATAATATTAATCAAGAACTGACAAGAATGATATAAATATAAACACTGATAAGTATAGACCAATTGTTTACTGAATTTTGATTAAAATAATTGCCAAATTTGTAAATTTTAATATTATAAAACTTTTTTTTCAAGCATTTTCACTAAACTCAGTATGGGTTCATTCTGCTGAAAAAAATGTATACTGCCATGCATACAAGCCACACCTTTTATATTATGTAGGTTCATAGCTTCATAGAAGGTTGCTAGGCTAATGGCCCAAGAGCCTTTATAAGCCTAGCCATGTTAATCCTGGGTTGCCCAATTGTTCTCATTTAGATGGATGTACTTTACTGATCAGCACTGACTACCCCTGTTCATGAAGGACATGGTGCCACACATGGGATGAATTTGTGGTCACCCACCCATCCATTTGTTCAAGTTGTGCTTGAACAGGGTCATTGAGGAGTTCTGTTTCACATGAATTGTAGGTTTATTCCAGAGCAGGGGCAATCTGTGTCTATGGGAGACATACCTGTCTCTCCAGCATATTCAGTTAATGTCACTGGCAAGGTTGAGATCCCTAGAGCTACTGACTCTAGTGCCATTTGATTTGCAGATGTGCAGCATTTCCATCAGGTTGGGGTCAGAGACTGCCCTGTAGGCCATTCACAAGTCTCATCTCAGGACATACATTGACAGGGCTTTCAGTCGATCCATGTAGGTCATGGTTTGGAGGCCTTGTATCTTCTTAGTGAGAAACCTCGGTGGTCTCTCCAGTTGCTGCAGGTGTCTGATGAATTACATGCAGAAGAGAGCATTGTACTTAATTAATGGTCTGATTAGTGTTGAGTAAAGTGTGGTTGTAACATTCTTAGACCTGGATGCGATGCCTTTACTTGTGAGATGCGCAAGGTAGAATGCTTTCCTTACCACCATGGACACCCGGTGGTCAAAGTTCAGATTGCTGTCAACCTGTGTTCCCAGATCTCACACCACTGGGTTTGAACTTAGAGGGGTACTGTCAGTATTGCAATTAGTGGAGAATTCCATTTTCCCAAATGGGATAATAGTTCCCTTTTTCGCATTTAGTTTTAGACCATGGCTTTGGCACCAATCATTTGTTTGTGTTAGCTCCTCCTGTAGCATATTAACATCACTGGGGAACTCAATGACTGTACCTAGTTTACAATCATCAGTAAACGTAGTAAGTCAAAGGTTGTCTACTTTAGCCTGGACTTCTGAGAAATAGCTTCTAAATAGCAATGGACCCAGTACAGATCCTTGTGGTACACCACTGGTGACAGGCCTGCTGGTAGAGGTGGAGTCACCAACTTTGACAGTATGTGTTCTGTTGGTCTGTTAATTAGCTGCCCATCTAGTGATGTAAGGGCTAACACCTAGCTGGGAAAGTTTTTCAATGATACCCAAGTGAAGGATTGTGTCAAAGACTTTGGCTAGGTGCAGATAGATGGTATGCACTGTCTTACCTTTATCCAGGGTTTTGGTGACTTTCTTGAAGAAGTTTACTAAGTTCATTGAGCACAATCTACCCTTAACAAAGTCAAATTGGGTTGGGTCTAGACTTTGAAGGTCACCAATGTCCTTATTGATAAGCTTGTTGATGATTCTTTCCATGACCTTTCAGAATAGGCTGGTTAGACTTATGGGTCTATAGTTCACAGGGTCAACTGATGCCCCCCTTTATGGAAGGGGATTACTGTTGCTGTTCTCCATTCTGCTGGTACAAAGAAAGTTCTCAGGCTATGGTTAAAGAAAACACAAGTGGGTCAGCTAGGTCCTGTTTTAGATTGCTTAGTAAGCAACATGGGATGTTATCTGGCCCTACTGATTCCATGTTTTTGGCTTTGGAGAGTGTAGATATGACTTGATCTCTAGAGATACTAGGTAGAGAACTGGTGTCAGGTATGCTTTGGTGTATGGCTGGTGGGAATGGGGGGTGAAGTTTGCACCAAATCTGTCAGCTAGTAGGTTGGCAATTTCCTCCGGTATAGTGTGAGTGGTACCATCTACTATCAGTTTGACACATAGCACTCCCTTTTAGATTTCAGACGTAGTGAAAGAATGCCTTATGATTGTCTTTGGCTAGGGATGCTATTTTAACTTCATAATTAGCTTTAGAGGACTTTACAAGACTTCAGATTTTTCTTTTTCAGTCGATGGAGGGAATTCTTCCTCTGCAGAGGAAGTTACCTCTTGTTCTTTGACATCAGTTTCTTCCTTTTGTTATACAATCTGGTTATACTAGATGTCCAACAAGGTGACTTGTTTTTTTTTGGGGGGGGCTGTTTTTTAATTTAGACAGGTGCAGTCGAGTCTGTACAGTTGCTAAGATGATTATACACTGCATTTGTGTACATCTCATCATGAGTAATTATTTCCTGTGATTGCAGGGAGTATAAAAGGTTTTATACCATCAGTTAGTAGACTGTAGTTTGCTTTGGAGAAGTTTCTTAGTATTTTTGCTCCTTTAGGGGTGTGGGGTCCAATAGATGCTTTGAATGAGACTGATGTATTGTCTGATCTTATCAAGAAGGGCATCACACATGAGGCAGTGCAGTGACCATCCATGTTGGTGAGTACTATGTCAAGGACATTAGAGCCCCTTGTGAGAATGCAGACTATCTGTTCCAGAGCATTTGCACTGGTAAAGTCAAAGAACCTCTAGGTGAATATGTTTGAGCTTGTGCATGTTACCCAAACGACAGAGGGATAACTGTAATCTCCCATGACTAAGGTGCTCGACTGTTTGGCAAGTGACTCCAGTAAGTCCAGATAGGCATTGTGCTTTTCTTGGTTCATGGAGGGGGACCTATAGTTAATGATGTGGTAGGGTATTTTGTTTATAGTTAATTGGGTATAGAATAGTTCAAGACAGTCATACTGTTTCACCAATTTCTAGGTGTAATGGCTTTAATGAAGATGGATACACTTCCACATTTGGTTCTTTCATGCTCGTTCGGTGGTCTGAACCCGTGGAAGACATTGTAGCTTTGCACAGCTGTGGTGCTCTCTGTGTTCTTGAGCCACATTTCAGTGACTGCACAGACACCAGCATCTTGTAAGGTGAGGAGTGTTTCCAGGGAGTGCAGGTTCATGTTTAGACTCCTAGCATTAAGCAGCATTACCCTGAGTTTGTCTTAAGTAGATTTTGCTATGCCAGAATTTTTTTCATTTTGACATTGCCTAAAAAAAGGCACTAAGGCAAAGGCAAGCACCTTAGCCAGTATCTGAAATCCTAGGGGAGACAGGTGCAGACAATCTGCAGCAAAGCAGGATGGCTTGTCAACTATGTCTTCCCAGGATGACAAATACTGGATCACCCTGGAATGACAGCAGAAGCTAAGCCAATTGTTGAAGTCAATAGTTTTCTGTTCATATTGTGGCATCATCCTGGATGAAGGAAGAATGCTGCTTAGGGCTAGGGACATACATGCCTGTGCATGGGATACATAATATGAGAGTTCAGTCATATGTCTCTACATATAGCCCATGGAGGAAGTCAATCGCCCCAACATGGACTATGACAGAGTCATAACGGTACTTGTTGTTGAGTGACCTGAGTGCATGCATGATCTGATGGATCCTGCACGCAAAAGGCAGCTAACTGTGACCTTCTCCTTGTCAAGCCTGATGAGGTGGGCATCTGTATGTCTCATTATGGAGTCTCCTATGACCAATACATTAGGTTTGGAGTTGTTTTGCCTTAGGGACTTATTCGTTGAGACACTGATGTGTTTATATGCAGTGGTTTCTATACATTTTGAGGTGTATGCAGATAATTTGCACTTGGTAGGCTTTTAATGAGTACCTCCGCGTATGTGGGTTTATGTGTTGTGTCCTAAACTTGTGTGAGAGGTGAGGTGCATGAGTTGAAAAATATTTGATGTCTTGTTTGTTCTTACATGAGAGCATTGTTAGCAAATTGATATTGTAATCACATATCTCACATACAGTATTTTTTCAGGACTAAGTAGTTTCCAGTATACAGGAGGCAATTACTACATTGCCTCAGGATTCCCAAGTTAATCAGGTTGGCCGAACAAATGGTGGAAAATTGACCATCCATAATGGCAGGTTTATGCCGTAGTACTGTTGGGGAGTGGGTAAGTTAGATCAGTTTATGATATAGGAATAACAGAGGGGCTTATTATGTTGATGGTTTAGGGTGAAGAGCTGTGATGATGATGCTCAGTGTGCAGTTGAGTTACCTGCAGAGCAATAGGGGACTTGGGAGGACCTTACTGACAGATGACTAGGGAAAATTTAAGTTTTCAGGTGTTTGCATTTATATAGGGCATTGCTAACCTCCATTGTATGATGCACGGCTATACGAAAAAGCTTCCATACACGTGAAATTTAACAGTTTTAAGAAAACTAACAATGGGAAAGGCCCAAACTGAGCCTCCCCAACTCAGATGGAACCTGAGCTTCACATTTCTGCCACAAGGGTGCAGAGAGGCCTTCTTAATATAAGATGGTCTAGTTTACAGCTCAGTGATACCAAACAGTCTAGAATCAGCAAAGGTGATGCCACAGTTCAAATAAATACAGTTAACAAAGTGTAATACAGGCTTTAAATATATTTATGTTTTGATTGTTTGCAGTGGATGTGTTGGATTTCAGTTCAGATGCACTTCAGATCTCTGACAAAAGTCAACAAACTCTAAGCAGCTCCAGTTAACTGAATATATATATATATATATATATATATATATATATATATATATATATACACATATATGTATATATATATATATATATATATATATATATATATATATATATATATATATATATATATATATATATATATATATATATATATATATATATATATATATATATATATATATATATAGTCTACACAAATTAAAGATGTAAGATGTAAAAATATCTTAGACTTGGCATTAACCAACATCAGTAACCACTGCAGCATCCCTACAGTGTCATCATCCATGGTAAGATCCGACCACAAAGCAGTCATTTTTGAGTTCACCATCCCCCCTGACCCCACCTCCTAGCTAGGGTCAAACAAAAAAACTTCTCCAAAGCTGATTACAACTTCCTGAGAGGAAAGTATAAACAGCTACAGAGTCCCCTTCCCCTCCATAGGAACTGGCACATATGTCCAAACCTGTACCAAAGTACTATGTGAGCATTTATACAGCTGCATGGAATCAGGAATACCAGACAGGATGAAATCATCCTCCTCAAGGAAGAGTAAACCTGTCTGGTGGACATCTACAATAAATAAACTCTATAATAAAAGGAAACAATTGCTGTCCAGGACCAAGAAGAAGCAGGTGCCTAATTGGAAGCAATCTCTCCTTAGCTAACAAGCAAATAACAGCACTAGTGAAATCCTCCAAAGCAAACACTGAGTACAAACTGGCCACATCTACTAAAGGCAATTATAAAACCTTCTTCACATATGTCCACATTCTGAAGGGAAGCACCCATATCTGCTCAGAACTGGTGGTCAAGGACACCACATACACAAATGCTGTAGATATAGCCAGCCTGCTGGCAGATAGGCTCAGTGAAAAAAATTCACTCCTGTGTCCCCCCATCAGTAAAACAGGACATCCCCAGTACCTGTCCCCCTCCCCTTATCTCTAGGGAGCAAGTCATCACTGCCCTCTTAAAGGCAAAAAATACAGCCTCCATGGGACCCGATAACATCCCAGGCTGCATCCTACATGAACTCAGGCAGGAACTCACAGCACCATTAGGCACCCTATTCAACTAAAGCCTGAGTACTGGCTTCATCCCAGCCGAGTGAAGGATAGTTACTGTCATCCATTTGCACAGCGGTGGAGTGTCCACCAATCCAGGAAATTATAGACCCATCAGCCTAACTAGCCTGATCTGCTAGGCCATGGGGCAGATTATCATGGACCTCATTAACAAGGATATTGGCAATCACCAGATACTTGATCCAACACAGTTTGGTTTTGTAAAGGGGAGGTCATGCCTGTTAAGTTTGGTCGACTTCTTTGAGACAGTCATCAAGGCCATATATGAGGGGAAGAATGTGCACACCACTTACCTTGACCTGGACAAGGCCTTTGATACTAATCTCCACTCAGGAATAATAGATAAAGTCTCTCAACTAGCCATCAATCCGTATGTTAACAAATGGGTAGCAAACTGGCTCACTGATAGAACCCACTAGGGGAAGCCACCTGAAGTAATAGACCCGTAAGAAGCAGTGCACCCCAGCATCAGTCTTGGGGCCTCTGCTGTTTGGGATATTCTTCTTGGAGGTGCAGGCCAAATCTAGTGATCTATGGCTGACCAAGTTTGCAGATGAATGCAAGCTGGGTGCTGTCATCAATTCCTCTAGTGATGTGGACAGCTTCCAAGAGGGTCTCACCCAAACAAATGGCTGATGCCAGAAACATGGCCTCAAACTGAATGCCAACAAAATGCATCATCATCCATTTTGGGGAGAGTGACATCCCCACAAATTATCACAGTGATAATAAGGTACTAAGCATACAATCAGTCATGTGGGACTTGGGAACCCAGGTTGATAGCAAACTGGCTTTTGACCACCAAATTGCCTCCATTGTACGGAAAGCTTTCTACATGGCTCACCTCATTATTAAGGGTATCTCATCTAGGGACAAGGTGGTCATAACATCCCTGTATTCTTCCCTTATAAACCCATTACTGAGTACAATGCCCTTTCAGTATGTACCTCACAAAGCACATGCAGCAGCTGGAGAGACCACAGAGATTCCTCTCCCAGAGAAATCAGGGCCTCAAACAGCTACTTTACACAGATAGGCTAAAAGCCCTCTCCCTCTACTTAGTCTTCTACAGACTCCACAGAGGTGAACTCTGTCTGGCATACAAAGCAATCTCATTCCCCACCTGATGGGACTGCTGCATATTCGCAAGTCAAGCTCCACTCGAGTAACCTGCACATGCGTCCTCAACCTGGTCTGTGACATCAGTAGGGCTCATTAGTGGGACAGATTTGTATCCCACAGACTCCCCCTTTTTTGGAATAGACTCCCTCTCCACTTAAAGCAGAGTACCTTATTTTTAAGCACAAACTGGATAACTGGATGGGGAACAGAAAACACGCCACTGTGATTCCACTTGTGTCCCTGTTGGACAGTGGCATGGGCTAAATTCTTGGCTAGGCTTGTAAGGGCCTCAGGGCCAATAGCCTAGTAACTTTCTATGATCCTATGGGAGTGGAATCTGGCTCAGACATTTTTCCTAACACCAGATGATGTAATAGATCTCTGGCAACGTGGATGCCCACCCTCACCCAGCAGACATTCCATCACAGGCATTGCCTAATCCAGTGTGTCATTCCTCCTGTCCAAAGAGTCACCCACAAACAAATAAGAATGCATGACATTTAGTACTCACACTATCTCTTCTGAAGCCCTAGTGGGATGTGTCTTTGCCTCCATTTTGACCCTACACATACATGCTGTGGCACCTAATGACACACCAGCATCAAGAAGAGGGTGGAAAGCAGGCCTCCTCTGAAAACCTCTACCAACATGCCTGTGTGGCACATCACCCTTATGATGGCTATGGGAATAAGCAACCAGCTCTGAAGCTGGAGTAACTACACCACTCTGACCAATTGTGTCACCCTCAATCTGTCCTACATCAGAGGGCTCTGTGGCATTTGCTTTATCCATACTGACTGTACCCGAAATATAGGCATGGGATGTGGGACCCGCAACCTCAGTGTCAGACTGACCCTCTGCACCCCCAGACTGTGCATCTTCATCACCGCCATCATCATCAGAGGCCACTGATACTCTAACATCTGGTGGCAGAAGTTCCACAGTACCATTGTCAGGATCATCTATGATAACAAGCAACATACACAACAAAGAGAGAAATATGCAATGAAACTCTTCAAATCTTTGTTATATGAAAGGTATGTTAAACTATAATAGATGCTAAAGCAATGCAGATATTAGTTTGAGTTAGACATAATCTACCTTATATATACACTAATAACAATAAAAAGATGTTCTTTACATTTGCAGGTGGTCTTCCAGACTGCAATACAAATATCCCTGTATGTAAGGAAGGGATAGAAAACAAGGCTAATAAGTATCACATTGTAAATAATCAAGAAACAGAGAACAATTCCCTTTATATCTGCAGATTAAGAATCATCTCATACAAAATCTACCGACCAGTTGTATTTCCCCCAGCTAAAAATATTCTTCTCTTTTTCTCTTGTACTGTGTCATCTAAACCCGACTTATCGCTTGCTCTAGATATATCAGACATACAAGATATACACATATAAAAATATCTAGAATGAAAGTTAAATTATTTTTATTTTACATACCTGGAAGTTCTGCTTGAGACTATCTGGGTTTGTCATCTACATCACCATCAACATCAAAGATTCTGTCTGAGCCCTCTGATGAGCTGTCCAGATCTCTGATAGTGGACAAGAACTCCTCTTTTTCAGTTAGTGGTGGTTTGCTAGGAAGATTGCTCCCCATAGCCAGCTGTTTGGGCAACTATGTCAAGCAGAGGTGATCATATCACTTGCCCAGTGTTGTATCTGGGAGTAGGTTCTCCCACACCCTCCAACAGCATTGATGTCATTGACCACCTGCTGCCATATCCGGTCTTGGGCAGATTTGTCATCTCTACCTCTCCCTGAAAGAAAATCCTTAATGGTGATGTAAGACCTGGATAATGACCTCATTTTCTACGAGTGAAAAATGGCATGCTGGGTAAAGATGTCTTGGGTACCGTATCCCTGTATTATATATAACACACAGGCAGGATGGCTGAGAATTCAATTATATATGAATGCATGCATACATCAAGTGCAGAACAATTGAAAATATAATACATCTCCCCTCTTCAAAATTAATAAGATTAACAACAATTCTAACAGTTCTGTAATGCAGACAACAGTTGTCTAACTGTGTAATACATTGCAACATCAACAATACTAATTCTCGATGTACAAGCTTAAATGGAAAAAAACCTTTATAGTGTATTTCTGCTGGTTTGGAGGGCAGGCAGGTAAATATCATAACTGTAGCTCATTCCCACAAATGGAACTATGGGATGTTGCACTGCAACTTCCAATTGGCAGAGCTTAAGCTTTTAGATAGAATCAAATTATGTCTTATCATTTCAAACAAATGTTTGTATCTCTGGAACCATAGGGGCTGCTAAAGAAGTGTAACACTACTTTTATATTGGTATAATTCATTAGGTTTTTGGTCTTAGATTTTAAAAGTTGCAGTAGACATAGCAACTACTAACTTTGCAATATTTTTTAAATAACGTAATATCTCAGCAACCACTTAAGTTATACACATATTGTCAGCAGCTGAGAGCTATCGTAAGACGCTAAGCAGTTCTGCCTGTGCTAGTGCGTTGTCAAGATGTTTAGAAAAAACATGAAATTTATAAGAAAATAAATAAATATTGTGCAGTTAATATAGTTTTACCTGTATTAAGCAGAGGTCAGATATCACTACAGTTGTGTTTCCCATTATGTAAGCTTTAAGATGAAATATTGCAATACTTTGCATGTAGCATGGTTTTGGAATTATTAATAACAATATGGACAAGCAATATTTGATGCCTAGAAATTTCAGTTGGATGTAACTGCAGAAATGTCTGGAGACATCACTTGGCTGCAAAAAGTTAGCACATTCTTTGGTCTATACATGTAAAACCACCTGAACTTATTAAGAAGTTATACTGCACTCTTCTGTAATAACTGTTCAAATTCCCAGAAAATAAAATTAACACAATATTTATAATCCTTTGTAATGCAAACAAAGATCTGATACACATGGGCGATGACAACAGTAAATGATAAAATTGCGAAAGATAATTCAATGGCTATTGGATATTGGAATCCATCATTAATGTTAATCTAAAACCATTAAGTAAAAGATAGCAGCATACCTTGGCAAGAAAGCAGTTTAGAAAGTAGCTACATTTTCTCAAAGTTTATATAATAGTATCAAGCTCTCTGGATCCAAACAGTCTCCCTACTATGATACAAGTTCCTTAGCTATATGATTAACTTTATTTAGTGCAGATTCATCCCTCTGAGTACTGTGAGTATGCAAATGAGGTGTTAAACCGTTAGCATTCCTGAATGCTACAATCTGTACTAAGTGTAGGGGAGTTAAACATTGTGTAAGGACCTACAAGATTGCATGCGTGCACCCTAGCACTTCAAGTATGAGCACTGAGAAGTGTAACTTAGTGATGACTTGCTGGTCTCACTGCAGGAACAATCAGGGTTTCACAGTCTCCCCTCTTTGATGTGCACTTACCGATGGCTTATCAGGGAGAAGGGACTTACTAAATAGTCTGTAAGTACACTGAGTTAGGAGAGCAACATTCCTAACATTCAAATGCTGTTTTTATGCCTATATTTCCTGGTTCTTACTAAGAAATGGTGTGCATATTCAAGGGACTACCACATGCAATAAAAATGTGATAACATTGCTCTCAGGAAACAATAGAGAAATGATCCACCCTAAATAAAGAGAGGAATAAAGCTGCAGTGTTTGCATTCTTTGTTTAATATTGTGTGAGCACATGGGTGTCCTAACTGTTGCCAATATCCTGCTCATCTACATGTACTGATAAATGAGAAGGGAAGACTTTCAGACCTTATTGCTGTTGCACATTGAATGTGACTTGATGCAATGTCAATTTTCAGGACATCTAATCTACTTTTTCTTCTTGCTAATATATGTCAGCAGCTGTGGGGGAAAGATATGGGAAATAAACATAAATTAGAGCTCCTAATACTCTGAGATGAATCTGGAAAACATGAAGGTCCTACCGAACACCCTGATATTGGGCGATTTCAATTACCCTACCGTTAACTGGGAAAACTACTCAAGTACAAACTCCCAGCTCCAGCGCTTCCTGGAATTTATCAACTCAAATGCCCTGGATCAGCTGGTAAACTCCCCTACCAGAGGTGAAAACATATTGGACCTGGTCATCACCAACATGGGCGACAGGTGTTCCACACCGGAGGTCAACCCGTCACTGGTTATTTCAGACCATAAACTAATCACTCAGGATGTCCACACACCACCACCTCCAACCAAGGAAACCACAGTGAAAAACCTTTCTATAGCAAACTTCACCTTACTTAAGACAGAGGTGGTAAGGTTCACAGGCCCCACTCTAAAGGATAACAGAGTCCAAGATGCATGAACCTTTACAAATGCACTTTATGAGCACCTACAAGGATGCATGGATCGTATCATCCCTAGTAAAACCAAGGCTCACTCCCCTAAGAGAAGGAAACCAGTCTGGTGGACACCTGCCATAAACAGGCTATACAATAGAAGGAGAAAACTAGTTAAAAAAAAATCCCAAGAAGGAAAGACATCCCTGATCAGTATCAATAAGAAACTAAGGTCCCTCATAAATTCCTCCAAAGCTAACTTTGAAAGAAAAATAGCCAAGGATTCGAAAGATAACTGCAAAGCCTTCTTTAGCTATGTCAAGAATCTAAGTGGCAACTCACAGATATGCTTTGAGCTAGTGCAAAATAGCACAAAATATACTGAACCCACTGATATTGCCAACATCCTGGCAGATAGATTCAGTGCAAACTTCACCCCCCTCTCACCCCCAAAAGGGCCCACAACAATACCGGAAAAGTGTAGTGTCCCAGAAATCACAGACGCACAGGTAAAAACAGCCCTTTCAAAAGCCAAAAGCACAGCATCAATGGGGCCAGATGGTATCCCAGGCTGCATCTTGCACAAACTACAGAACGAACTAAACCCCCCACCTAAACACACTGTTCAAACTCAACCTCTCCACAGGCTATGTGCCCAAAGAACGGCGCACAGCTACAGTTATTCCACTCCACAAAGGAGGGGCCACAACTGACCCTGGTAACTATTGCCCCATAAGTCTGACTAGCCTGGTCTGCAAGGCTATGAAGCAACATTGGGAACCTCCAAACACTTGACCCGACCCAGTTCGGCTTTGTTAAGGGCAGATCATGCCTACTAAACCTGGTTGACTTGTTCGAGACAGTCACTGAGTACTTAGATGAGGGGAAGGTAGTTCACACAGCCTACCTTGACCTCGCCAAGGCTTTTGACACCATTTCCCACTTGGGAATTATAGAAAAACTCATCAGCCTGAATATAAATCCCTACGTCATGAGATGGGTTGCCAACTGGCTTACAGGCAGAACTCACATGGTAAGAATAGGGGACTCCAGGTCCGACTCTAAACCAGTCACAAGTGGTGTCCCACAAGGCTCAGTCCTGGGATGCCTACTGTTCAGCATATACTTCTCAGAAGAACAGGCAAACACAGGAGGACTATGGCTAATCAAGTTTGCCAATGACTGCAAACTGGGAGCCATAATTGACTCTCCGGCTGACATGGACATTCTCCAAAAGGGCCTTACTGAGACGAATACCTGGTGTCAAAGTCATGGTCTCAAGCTAAATGCCAAAAAATGCATAGTCATCCCATCTGTGAAAAACAAAACACCCATGAATTACCACATAGGTGGCAGCCCCCTTAATAGAGAAAAGGTAATAAGAGATCTGGGGACCCAGGTAGATAGTAATCTCTCCTTTGACAATCATATTGCAAAAGTAGTTATGAAATCCTTCTATGTAGCCCATCTAATTACTAAAGGGTTTGCATCTAGAAATAAAGAGGTTATAGTACCCCTCTACTCATCACTCATTAGACCCATCATAGACTACAATGACCCATTTGGGATGTACCTCACAAGACACTTCCAACAGCTGGAAAGACCACAAAAGTACCTCACCAAGAGGATTACTGGCCTCAAACATATGTCCTATGCAGCCTGACTGGAAAAACTCCAGCTGTACTCAGTGGCATATCACTTACTCAGAGGTGATCTCTGCCTGACTTACAAAGCCATGTCTAACTCATAACTGATGGACATGCTCCAACTAAAGAAATCCAAGTCACTGCGAGCCACTCGCTCTAGTGAGCTAAACCTCACCACAACAATAAATAGAACATGCTGGAGGGATAAATTCCTGTCACAAAGACTCCCCATGCTTTGGAACAAAATTCCTAACTACATTAGGTAGAGGCCCTAACTAACACTCTTCAAGAGAAACCTTGACGAGTGGATGGGTAACAGAAAATACACCCCCGGGATCACTTCGTTGGCTCTTTTTGGCAGAGGCTCAGTTAATTAATCAATGGGGTGGCGAAAGCTGACACACTCTGGCTAGGCTTATAAATGCCCTTGGGCAGATAGCCTAGTACCTACCTATGTACCTGTGAACCTATGAACCTATGGTTTGATGGTTCAAATCCATACAGGCTACTGTTGCAAGACAAAGTTGAGGAGACTTCAGAACTGTAAGTACATTTAAAGTGCTTGTTTCAAAATGTGCCATTTTTTTTCTTTTCTTTATCTTTTGTATGCCATTTGGCATTGCACTCTATTGACTGGCAGCAGTCAGTAACAGTGAATGGCTGTTTACTTCCTAAGGTGAAAACTGATAAGTTTAATTTGAAATGCCATCAGTCGCACAATGGAGACTTGCATTGGTGCACTTTCCTCAGCATTCGGGAGAGTACTGAGTACAGAAATTCAAGGTGACAGCTACCTGTCTCTGTGCTATAAGGCATAAATGAAGTGAGCTTAGAGAAACAGTACAAGTGATGCAAGGTTCACAATCTTTTCACAGATCATTTTGCAGAGGGATGTAATAATAAATATTTACATTCATGTTGATGTATGAATTTGTTGTGGTAGGAAACTCAAGTAATCTTGGTATTTTAAAGACATATGATATAGAAGAGGTGAAATCTCAAACATGGCAAGTTGTGATAACACAAAAGAAGTAACATGACATGTGAAGAACTCTGTTACATATCATCCTGATAAATATGTAATTTGAAATGATGTCAGTATTAATTGTGTGTGCTTTGTCCCCTGTTCCATTTGCCATTAACAAGGCATTACCTAAAGTCATGACATTGTGAAGCAGAAGTGGTAATTGTGATGTGGCAAGGAGATGTGAGAAGACTGAATGTGCCAGTGTGATGCACTACTTGCTCTGCTTATTGCAAGATATACACTTTGATTCATTTGATATTCCTTGCAATTGTTATTCAAAACTATTTTTGTAATTTTTTTATCTGCCTTCTGTGTTTACGTGTCTCTTAGCAGCATGTTTTCAAGTTTCATACCTTAAGGAAAATAGTGAACAATTCAGTTTGGCTTGTCTTCAGTATCTCAAATAAGCCTGGCATCAGTGCACCACCATCAGCATTCAGGATGGATGCCCAACTCTGTGGCACAATGTATAAATTAAGTCAGCTTAGAGTTAGAGGGCAGGTGATGCAGGGTTCAAATCCTGATCACAGACCATTTTACTGAGGGTGGTTATAATAACTGATACTTGTTTAGTCAATGAATGTGGTGCTGCTGGAAAATGAAAGATTTCCAGTAGTAAGAACAGCATGTGATATGCATGAGTTTAAATATGAAAGTTAAAGTCCTACTAATCTGTCACACAAATGAATTTACTGTTGGAGCCAAGGTCATTTGAAGAGGATGGATGTGTCATTGTAAGGCATATTTGGTATATACCCTTTCATTGTTTAAACTTTCCTTTCAATTATTCTCAAAATGTATTTCTTTTTATTTATTTTTTTAATTTGCCATCTGCATTTGCTCTCAGCTAGACAGTGTAAAAGCAAAGTTCTCTACTAAAGGGAAAATCTGAAAAAGTTAATTTAGATTGCCATCAGTATCACAAACAAGCCTGGTGTCGGTGCACAACTGTCAGCACTTTAGATAGTAATTACTGCATAAATGCACCTGTTATCTACCTATCTCTGTGGCACAAGATGTATATACAGTGACGTTGAAGAAAACACAGAGTTACTGGGGGGTTAAATCAGTAGTAAGGAAAGTCTGGATAATGATGTCAACTGCAAGGATAGACATTTTGGAATGTGAATTACACACCCTAAGTGAGTGTGATAAATGCTGAATATGTTGCTTATAGTCTTTCTGACTTGCTGTTACCAGTGTGTTGTAGTTGTAAAATCATCTATACGTCTTGCCGATGATAACATTTGCTATGCATGGTGTCAGAAATAGTTTCTAAAGTGTGAGAACAGGTATTTGAGGGGAGGAAAAAAGTTGAAGTGTGTATAATATATGACAGATTACCTATCCACATAGCCTAAGTATCACTCATTACAGTAAGACAGTCCCCTTTCAAAGTATGCCAATGTGACTTGTATGTGGCATGTCACAAATGAGATGATGTTAATTTTTAAGTGCCCTCTTTATGAATAATTGCCATTTCCTGAACCAGTCATGATATGTAACACAAGTTATAATGTTGCAAGCTAATATTGAACATATTACTCATATGTAATTTTTACTTTCATCACAATTTCATATAATGTGTTACTCTGTTGCTTTTTGCACTTACATGCTGCCAAGCAGCATGCAGATAGATTTCATTGCCAAAGGAAAAAAGTGAACATTTTAATTTGGGCTGCCTTTGATAGCACAAACACACCTGTCAATGCTGCATTATTGTCAGCACTCTAGATAGTACTTAGCGAATAAATTCCACCTCACATCTAAATATCCCACTATCATTAGGTATAAGTAAGGTGATGCAGGATTCAAATCCAGTTGATTATTGATTTTACAGAGAGTAGTTGTCAATACATATTTACACACATTTTTTCGTTCACTGTTGTGTTGTATAAAATTCATCTGTTTTCAGCATTGCTAACAGCATGTGAGTTCTTGTCTGTCCGGTTTCACATTATTTGTATTTAACTACAAGTCTAATAATGGGTTCCACAGAGTACATTTCTGATGTTGTAAGGAGATATGAGAAGGATTAATGTGTCAGTGTAATACAGTTCTTGCTCTGGTCATTGCTAGATATACCCATTGTCTGACTTCATTTGCTGTAATCTTTTTTCTCTCATACGGTTTGCTAATGCCTTTTTCATTTGTGCTCCACTCAGCAGTGCACACACACGGTTCACTGCCTAAGGAAAAAAGTGAAGCATTTAATTTAGACTGCCTTCTGTAGTGCAGATGTGCCAGGCAATAGTGTGCTTTCATCACTACTCTGGAGAATACCAAGTGGAGAAATTCTACCCGTCACATACCTAGGTGTAAGTGTAGTTAACTTAAATAAAGAACATAAAGAATGCAGGTAAGTAAGGGTTTGAACCTAGGTAACAGATACTTTTACAAAGGGTGTCAAAATGACATTTCTCCAGCATATTGATGAGACATGTAAACCTAAATACAAATGAGAATGATAAATATGTTTATTGCAAGCAATGTATCAGTAATGCTTGCATAATTAAACGTTTCTGTTTAACATATATCATTAATGCTTCACATTTAACCCCAAGATAAGGTGTGTATAATGTGTTAAACATGAGAATGAGGGTAATTAATTTAAAACACGCTTGCATATGTATGATGGTTACAATAATTTTGTTATAATCATTATAACTAATCATATATCCTAACTATGTATTTAGGATCATTTGTCTTATGAAATATAAATTTAACATGCCCCAATCTGTATTTCTCAGGTAATGCAGCTTCATGCATCTAGAATATATTTGCAAACATAGATACTGCCTTTTACATAGTAATGCAGTCCCAGGACTACTGAAATTCACACACATACAGGCCTCTCTGAAGTATATCACTATTCATTCTGAAAATTGTATACCTCTAATTAGCTTACGCAAAAATAAGTTTCCCTGTGGCAATGTGAATTACTAATCTAGGTTTAAATTTTTGCATTCTTTATCCCATGGATTCAATTCCCAGTTGGTTCAATACAATTTTAACACAAGTTTAATGGTGCGTTAAGTCCCAACATCAAAATATGTCACAATTTATCATATTTATCCTTCCAAACACCAATGATTACAATTCAAGCCATTAAGTATTTCATTGTTGAATAATGGAACATGGGTCAAGACGAACCAATGCTGAGTGACAGTGAACAATGTTTAACTTCCTATAGAAAAAGCTGAAGATTTTAATTTCAGCCCCAGTAGTCTGGTTGCTTTCATGCAAATGCACTTAAATCCACTGTGCAATGGGAATACAATGGAAAGGAAGACTAAAGCTATACAGTGAAACAGTTATTGTAACATTTATTAGGCTGCTGGATGCCATGAATTGGAAGTCCGTATGTGATGTGTTGACATAATTCCACTGTTTGTAAATTAATGCTTTTGCATAGTGTCATGGATTTGATTACAGATGTAGTTCAAATTATTATTTCATGACATTTTATATTCCTATCATATAATGAACTGTAAACATATGTATTTCTCTTCATTTGCAGCATTTCATTAACATACCACTTGAATAGTGTCGCAAAACATCATTTGAAAAAACATTGCAGCCCCCGACAACAATAATTAGTTAGCTCTCCTTCTCATGCTTATGTCTTAATGTTGGTTGTACACTCCTACCCCTTCTTTCTACCTATAACAAGTCATTTATTGTACAGGGCATGACAGCTTAATAATGAGGCAATAAGAGTAACACACCATACAGATGGTCCTACATGTACCACAAAATTTTTGTTGCTATTCCTGTCTACATCTGTCTGTATCTCTCTCTGCCCCCTCCTTCTGCTTCAGTAAGTTGTCACTGTCCATCAGTTGTGCTAAAGTGTTGGCTGTAGGAATTCCTTTGTGGTGTGATGAGATAATGCTCAGATCTATTGACAGAGTTTTGCCTGCTTTCAAGGGTTCTAATCCAGGCATTAACTAAGTGTTACTGTTTTTACTACACTATTTTATGTGCAGCTGCCTAGATATTATTGTGAGCCACCATAATCCCATTTCTCTCAAAAACTACTTGATCTCTGCCCTCTCTCACCCTGTCTGTGTATCCTCTCCCTTCTGTGTCAATAGTCTTCCTCCTCTGCATTTGTGCAATACTTGGCTCAGAACAGCAACTGCAACTGAGGCTAAATGTAATGCAACTAATGGCAACATCTTGTGGGATTTTTCCTTTGGCCACATTACTCTGGTGCCCTTTGCACTGATGTGCTTAGCCATGTATAGCCAGTTAATCTACTTTTCAACAAGCTGAAGAGTCAGATGTTCAGCTTACAGTTGTTACGAGGGTAATGAAGAGTAATACATGCATTATTCTTTTTGTAATCTGCTATCATGTGGGAACTATGTGAATTATGACTTCCTATGTGCTGTGTTTAGATAATACTCTTCTTGGAATGCTCTCAAGGCTCAAATCCACATACATGCAAAAATATTTTACAATGTTTTGTATGACTCCTGATGGTGTAAATGTTAAATATTTTACAATGTTTTGTATGACTCCTGATGGTGTAAATGTCGGCTACACCTTCCCTTAACACACTATTCTCCTGCTCCCTAATATCACTGCTCCCTATTCTGAAGCCTCTCTTGTCTAGATTTTACCTGAATACTTATGCTAATAAAGCAAACAATATCACAACACAAGTATGTACAGACAACAGTGGCTTACCCACAGAAAATAGTTATGGCACAGTAACAGGGATACCTTTTTCAGGCCTAGTCCAGCAAGGTAGGACATCCATATCCCTTATGATAGGAAAGTACAGTAAGCCCTTCAAGAGTCTTTTTCACAACATAGCTGATGCGTGTATTTCTACGGTGTCCATGATTGATAATCCATTTTTCTGATATCTGTCCTGGCATGTCTTCAAAACTGAGAAAATATGAATGTTTACTATGTCAAAGGAATTGCTCATTTTCAAAATAATTAAGCTTTGTATTGCATGTCTTCATCTAAACATTTCTTATGGCAGATGAGGGCTTACATAAGATATTTCTTACTGTATGGCATGTTACCAGATCATCAGACAGAGTAAAGGCAGACTAAAGACACCACTGTGAAAAAGTTACTATAACAGTTCTTAGGCTGCTGGATGTAATGAGCTAGAAGTTCTTATGCGGCATGTTGAGATAATTCCCCTGTTTATAGACTGATATTTTTGCATACTGTCTTGGGTTTGATTACAGCCATAGATCAAATTATTATTTCGTGACTCAGTAGAAGCCCATTTTCAGTGGAGGTCCAGGGAGAAAAGCTCCAAATTATTACAAAACATGTTAAGAGCAATAATTTCACAATCTTCAAAAATAAATAAAAATATCTGCAGTTTAAATAATTATAAGAAAATAGATATAATATAAAAACATTGGTCAAGAACTGATACAAAGTATATAACGATCATTTAATGTTTACAATAATTTTAGATAGTTTGTAGAGAAATTAAAGGTAAGTTAGTCTAATATAAACAGGAATTACAATATGAAGTGAGGAAAAAAACAGGCTTATAGTATATTTAGAGAGAAAATCAGGGAAGAGAATTAGATAGCATTAAGGAAGTAAGTGAAAAAGGGAGAGTAAGGCTGTATAAGGAATGAAAACTTACTTGTTCACATTTAGGGATATAGTTTATCCTGGTTTTGAGCAAGAACAAAGCTAGATTTGTAGTCTTTCCGAGCGGTTTTGAAAGGTGGGAGGGTATAGACCTGATGGTTACAGGTAAGGAGTTCCAGGCCTTAGCAACCTTATACAAGTATAGGCAATGCCTAGCAGATTTGCTAGGTTTATAGACAGACAGGAGATTTTGGTCACTGGGTCACAATGACCGACCGGGAGCATAGTTGTATAGAATGTTTTTAGTGCTGGACAGGCAGATGGATGCTGGATAATTTTATAGGTGGTAAGAAGTTATGTATATGTTAGTTGATGTGGCATTTGATGAGGCAGCTTGCTAGGAGACGTGATTCCAATGGCTGTATTATCAAGGGAGAGGACTTTCAATTTTGTCTTTTCATGAGACAGGGAGCTGGAGGGAAAAAGCAGTTTGGTCTTTTGTGGGCAGAGCATAAGTTGTGAGTTATGAAGCCATGTTTTACTGGCTGTTAAACCATCCTGAGTAATTTTTTTGAGGTGTAACATGATGTCAGATATACAAATGAGAGTAGAATCATTTGCATATTGTATATGGATAGCCTCTTGTGTTGAAGTATGGAGGATGTTGATGAAAATGTTAAAGAGTAGGGAATCAAAGATAGAGCCTGGTGGTACACTGGTGGTAACTGGGAGATAAGGAGAGAGTGTGGAGTGCCATTTTACTGATAGATACCTATTGGACAGGTAGCTTTTGAACCAGAGAAGGGTGGGCTGGGAGAGACCTAGTGAGGACATTTGAAGTAGATGTTTGCTGTGACAAACTGTGACATATGCTTTAGACAAGTCTAGAAATACAGAAGAGACCAGTTTGCATTACTCTAGCTTTCTTGACAGTATCTATATACCTTAGAAGTATAGTACTTAGGGTAGTGATAGTACTATGGGAAAGGCAGAAGCCATGTTGTGTAGGGGATACGATTTCTTCCTGCAGGAGACAGTCTAACAATTGTTTTTGAATACATTTTGCAAGTATTTTGGCAAGGGGAGATGATTGCTATAGGTCAAAAGTTATTAATGTCTGTTGAATTTCCTCCTTTGTGCAGAGGGATAATGTGTGATTTTTCCAGAAAAAGGGAATGTGGGATTCCTGGACTGAACTGTTTATAAGGGCTGAGACAGGAATGGCAACACTATTGAATTGAATGCTATTTTTATGTACTTGCTTGGATGGTCATCAGCTGAAGAAGATCATGGTTTAAGTTTGTTTGAGAGCAGTTTTATATACAATGTGGGCACAGGTTTTAAGGTGAACGTGGATGTGGTGATATTTGGCTGTTGGGAAGGGTTGGGATTAGATGTTGAGGAATCCTTGGTTAGAGATGCTATACTATCTACAATCTATAAAATGAAAACTGAACTGTATTGCAGTTTTAAATGGTGAGTTATTGGAAGAGGGATTTGGGTTGAATTTTTGGCTGGGATGTAAGATTTCTTTAACGGAGGTCCAGCATTTTTTAGGGTTGTGTTTCACATTATTCTGAAAGGTATTATAGTACAGTTTTTCGTCTTCATTTATTTGCTTTTTAGTATAATTGTGAAAGATTCTGAAGGTTTCAAGATATTGAGATGTTTCATATTTTTGCCATTCTTTCCATGTTTTTTCTCTACCTTGCATTGGCATTCTACTCTTTTTGGATAGCCAAATTGCATTATTTTTATTCCTATTATATAGTTTGCTGCAAACATCTGTATTTCTCTCCATTTGCAACATTTCATTAACATACTATTTGAACATTGAACCAAGATATCATTTACAAAAACCTTCCAGTGCCAGCATGGAGACTTAATAAGCCACCCCTATCCTGCTTATGTCTTAATGTTAGTTCCACCCTCCTACTCCTTCTTGCCCTGTGTAACAAGTATTTTTTGTACAGAGCATGACAGCTTAATAATTAGGAAATAAGTAAGAGTAGCACCCTGTAGAGGTGGGCCTACATGTCCCACTCAAAAATACTGTTGGAAGTGCACAATTTATGGCAACATCTTGTAAGTTTTCGCCTTCAACCACATTATTCTGGTGCCCTTTTTACTCCTGCGCTTAGCTGTTTACTCGGGTTAATCTACTTTTCAACAAGCTGAAGAGATGAATGTACTGTGTACAATTGTCATAAGGGTAATGATGAGTAATACATTCTCCTTTTCTGTGATCTGTTTTCACATGGGAACTTTGTGAAGTAGGTGTTCCTATGTGGTGTACTTGGACAATAGTGATTTCTGCAGAATTTTCTTGGAATATTTTCATGGTTCAAATCCAGATGCATACCAAAGTGTTTTTGATTTTTTTGTATATCTTGTGTGAGTCTAAATGTTGGTTACACCTTGTCTTAGCAAAACATTATCTTGCTGCTGTATTAATGTGCCTGCACCCTATTGTGAAACCTGTCTTGTACCAATCTTGAATGAATAATCATGCTGATAAAGTAAATGCAGTAACAGAACAGAAATACATGCAGAAATGAAACAACCAAATGTTAGTATGTCTGTATTGTCTATTCTTGTCACCAACTGTCCACCTCTTCCCATCCCTTCTGCGTCATCCAATAAAACCTCTTTATTTCAAAACTGTTCCCATAAGTCATGTTACCATCAACAAGAACATGTTTGGTCCACCATGAGTTTCATCATACACCTGACAAATGTGCAAATCATGACACCTGAAAGCTGACCACAACACATACCTGTTCTACATTCCATCACAGTCCCACATGATTTTATGTGTACAACACTTCTTTGCATGACAGTCAATACTGCTAATTCTCATTGTAAGTTCAACACCTCATTACTTTTCAGTATCCTTATGACAAGAGTAAGCTATACAATCAACTCTTCAACTAGTTCAAAAGTATATTAACCAGACTCTATATACCTAGACAGAGTATTATTAAGGGCACCATCATATAATACTTTGCCATCAGTAGCACAATTGAGCTTGGCAGTGCTGCACTTCAGGAAGAGAGTAAAAAAAATTACTAAAAAATAACTCTTTGCTTAGGTTATACAATGCCTGTATTTTTGTACTGTATTTTGACAATAAGTTTCTTGATTTCTGAATGATGTAGTTTAAGTCAGTCTCTTTCTGCATGTCTGCAATGCTATGGTTACACTTGCAACTGTGGTACAACATTGAGTAATCTCCTCACACATAATGCATCACTGATATTCTGTAGTCCACTGTCCTTCTTTAGGAAGTGTGTGTTTGTATTATCAATGCACACTGTGAAAGCATAAGACAAGATGAGAGTGCAATCATCCCAGAATAAAGTGGTAGGAATGCTTGACTGATAATCCAATGGTTTACAACTGTGACTGTCATTGGCATCCCACACTGTGAAAATGGCACATGTCACTCACAGTAAAGCCATGCACATGAAGGACAGTATATAAATCTTAACACAGTAGTATGCCATCACATGGCACAGTGACAGTGCTGTTACATTGCCCTGTTCACACATGCATTTGTCATAAAAACCTGTGATGCACAGTACATGCTGTTCCAAACAGTGAATATTTACTAATTACAAATGTGCTTTTTCACATAATTAAATTCAGAATTTTCCTTTTGGGTCTGCAACTAACACTGCACTCTCTAGACTGTGTAAATAGTTAGGTAAGAGGTTCAATTCTCTTCTTAGGGAACTTGCATGTGTAGATGTGTGTGTGTGTGTGTGTGTGTGTGTGTGTGTGTGTGTGTGTGTGTGTGTGTGTGTGTCTGGGGGGGGTATAGTGACAAGTAAGTAACATTTCAGTTTCAGACGTGGTGTCTACTTCCACTGAGGAGAATACATTTAACTTTGCATGTATCTCCCTTTGCACAATTTTTTCGACTTTTAACAGAAACATCCTCTGCAAACACAGATGAGGTCATCCTGTCAAAAGTACACTCTTCCCCTTAAAAGTCAGACTTCTTGTGTGGCACTTGTGAATAATACTATGTTCTCAAGATTGTGTAAGATAGGTAGGGGATTCAGTTCTTACCATGTATGTGGCTGCAATATCAGGTACATAATAGCTTCCTGAACAGCCATACTGTATTAACATACAGTCAGGGGAAAAATTTAACCTGGGTAATATTGCGGCATCCTGTTATTCCACTTTTACCACAAACATTTTCCTGCAATGCACTGATGAGGTCATCCTGTGAAAAGTGCACTCTCTTCCTGTAAGAGTCAGCTTTCTCCTGTGGCACTAGTGGCTAATACTTTGTTCTCCAGATTGTGTAACTGATTAGGCAGGAGTTTCAAATCTGACAGTAATGAACTTGTGGCTCAGTGTAGTGTAAGTTTCATGGAAGTAAGGCTGCAGTGACACATGTGCTGTGTCCAATTCCACTCAGGAGAGGCCTTTAACTTTGGACACAGCTCCCTCTGTAGTTTATTTCACTTTTAACATAAACTTCTTCTCTGCAACACACTGATGAGGTCATCCTGTCAGACGACCACCATCTCCTCTGATAAGTCATACTTGTCCTGTGACACTTGTAGTCAATATTGTTTTCTTTATGTTGTATAACTTCTTAGGTGGAAGTTCAAACCTCACAGGGTGGGACTTGTATGTGTGGATTTAATGTAATGTCAGGTACGTATACCTTCCTCAACAGTCAGGCTGTATCATTTTCAACTAAGCAGATTTTAACAATGGAGAGGATGCACCATTCCCTTATCCCACTTTTACCACAAACATCTTCTATCCATCCCACTGATGAGGTCAGCATGCCAAACCTGCACAATGTGCCCTTACAATTCGCATTTCTTCTGTATTGCTAGTGGATAATTCTGTGTTGAATAGAATGTGTAAATAGATAGGTACAAGGTTTGAGTCCAACATTGGGTAAATAATGTCAGTGTGTATACTGTCCTGTACAGTTATGACAGTGACACGACCCCTTACATAAAATTCCACTTAGAAGACATATTTTCCCTGGAAGAGGATTATCCTATAGATTTGTATTACCCATGGACAATAAACATTTTTGGAAATACAATGCTTCCAACCTGCTATGAAATAAGAATCACATCAAAGTGGTCGCATGAGTTATCCTGTGGCACTGGCTATTGCTACTGTGCTGTCCTGACTGTATAAGTACAAAGGGAGGAGGTTTGAATTCAGCAATGGTGGACTACTGTCAGTGGGTGCTTGTCTGTTGTGCTGGGTACAGAAGGCTTGTAATGCATGTTGTATGTGTAGCTGTGTAGCGTTGCTGTGCACTTAATACCTTCTTGCATTCTATTAGAAGAACATTAACATATGAATGAACTGTGATGTCATCCACTCAAATGAGTACTGGCACAATTGTAAAAGAACATCTCATGTGGTGCAAGTGATTCAGGCAGTGCTCTGTAAATTGTGATCTTAGGTAGTCTGTTCAAATCCAGTCATAACCCCTGATACTGTCCAATTTCATTATGTCTGTGTATGCGCAGGTAACAGTGTTGTCAGACAGCCATCTGCTATGTACATGCATGGATGGAGATTACTATTACAATAATTTATGCTCCTTTTTCATGCAAATACTTTCTTTGATAATGATGGTGCCATGGACTGATTGATATCTGTCTTTTCCATGAGAACTACTAAGGCTTTTCAAGTGGTGTGAGGACATGAGACTATATATTTATTTATTATTTATTTATTTATTTATTTTACATTTGATGATCAGGAATGTCCATCTGAGCTAAGTAGCCCTTTTTCAGCAGAGGCCCGAGGAGAAAAGCTCCAATATAGATTGCATGACTAACATCCATAGTACTAGTAAATGGACAAGTAACAAAAGTGTACACGATACAAAAAGCATAACATCTTAATACAATGAAGTTAAAGAAATAATAACATCATATTTACATGTGATTAGTTTTGGTAACTGTTGAAATAAGAAGTGGAACACAGTTGAAAGGAGGGATAGGAGATGGAGCTAGAGGAAAGTTAGAAGCGAGGGGAGACAGGTTTATGGGGGATGGCTGCACTGACATATCCAATTAGAATGTAGGTATTGTTTAGTGGCTGTTTTGAATTGTTTTTGTTGCTGAAGAGTCCTGATTTGGAGTCTTAGCAGTGCTAAAACTGTAGAGATTTTGCCCTATTTTAGTTTTAGGTTTATGAATTTGTAATAGCCCTTGGCTGGAACTATGGAAAGATCTTGTTGGGGTGTAGTAGGAGATTAGAGTAGAGAGAGTTGGACAATAAGAGGGTTTGTAGAGAACTGAATGAATGATCTGGGTCTGAGTTAGTAGGAGAAGGTTGGGTAGTTCAAGCCAGTGTAGTTCTTTCAATGAAAGACGTTGATAGTACCTATACGTATTCTGTGCAGCAAATCTGGCAATCTTGTTGTAAGTTGTTTCTAGTTTGGCTAATAGTCCAGTGTTGAGGTTAGTCAGAATTTGAGAACTATAGAGTAAGGTGGGTAAGAGGTAAGAGTTAGATAGGGTTAACTTAACTTCCTTATTAAGAAATCTCCTGTTACGGTACAGTAATCCTATCTTTTGATGCGTTTTCATAATGCAATTGTTGATATGTAAATCAAACTTTAAGTGGTCATCAGTGATGATGCCTAGTAGTTTTGTGCTGTTGTCTACCTGTATAGGGGTATTATTTAGAGACAGTGTTGTGAAGGATGATTTGATATAGTGAAGTTTTTTTTGGAAGATAGAGTAGTATTTTAGTCTTGTTTGGATTGAGAATAAGTTGGTTATCGGATAGCCATTTTTCTACCGAGTTGAATGAAGTCTGAGTAACTGATGCAAGTTGACTTATAGAGTCAGCGACTGAGATGACTGTAGAGTCATCTGAATACTGTATAATAGATGAGTCAGGACAGGAAGAGGAGAGAAGATTGGTAAAGATATTGACAAGTAGTGGACCAAGGATGGAACTTTGTGGAACACCTGTTTTAATGTTGAGCTAGGGGGAGTGGGCTGAATGCCATTTTACTGACTGGTAGTGATCAGAGAGAGAACTTTTAAACCGGGTACAGTAGGAGGTGAGAAATTAAGATTTGTCAGTTTTTGTAGAAGGGGAGAATGAGAGACGGTGTCAAAGGCCTTTGAGGGGGTCTAAGAACAGACAGGAGATAAGTTTATTGTTGTCTCTGGCAAGTGATACAGTATTAAGGAAGGACAGAAGGGCTGTAGTGGTCCTATGGTTGGGACAAAAACCATGTTGAGTAGGTATGAGTAGATTCTCTAGAAGTAGGTATTGCATTATTTCTTTGGGTATACATTTTTCTAGAAGTTTGGAGAGAGGTGAGAGTATAGCAATGGGTCTAAAGTTGGATATATCCATGGAATTACCTCCTTTATGTATAGGAAGGGTATAGAATTGTTTCCAGATAGTAGGAACAGTTTATTCAGGAATGGAGTGATTAATTAGTATGGAAACTGGAAGAGCAAGGGGATTAGCAGTGATCTGTAGGAAAGAGAAGGGGATATTGTCAACAGATGTGGAGCATGGTTTTAATTTGGATAGTAGTGATTTGATAAAGTTGGTGGAGACTGGTTTTAAGGAGAAAGTATTTGTAGAGCTACCTTTTGGTGATGAGTCTGTGACATTCATATTGTTATTATGGATAGCTTGACTGGGGATGGGGTTAATCAGTTTTGCTATTAAATCAATAAAGTAAGAGTTAAAGATTGTGGCAGTTTCCTCGTGTGTTTTGTGAGGACATAGATTTGTAGAGCTTGAGGAGCCTGGGTGTAATATTTGGTTAACTGAGTTCCAGAACTTGCTGGGATTTGATTTAAAAGTGGAGGGTGGATTAGAATAGAAGTTTTTCCTTGTCTGTATTTATTTGTCTTTTGGTCAAATTTCTTAATTCTTTATATTTTTGCAGGTCTGGTTGGAGTTTGGTTTTTGTCCAGGTTTTCCATGCCCTATCCCTATTTTTTAGTAATGTTCACATATTTTTAGTTAAAACCAAACACACTTCAGCCCAAGGCTCCAATAAAGGCTATCCCTCCAAAGATACAAATACAAATGCTCCAGTCCCATAGGTTCAAAAAAGTTTAATAATACACTCCCAAAAATGAGTACCTAAGATGATTTTGTAGGTTCCTACCCTAGATGTATTAGTGCTTTCTTTGTTCCCTTCCAATATTTCTTTCAAATTTCAATTCCTCCTATAGCTAAACTGCAACCTGTGACTGAATATGTCCAGCCTGTTGGGCATTTTTCCAAACATCTCCCATCTACTTAATAGTTCTTTTTAACCAGTTTGTATTTTGGGCATAGGTAACTACCAAATATGGTGTTTTAGTGTCTGTATTCAAGGAATGATGGGTGTCATTCATTCTGGTTGGGGTATCAGACTCATCAGCTCTGAATAAAGGTTTATATCTGTTGTCCCATTCTTTAATGACCAATTCCTTCAAAGGGGTTATTAGGGTATCTGGGTAACCTCTATCCAGGAATAAGGTATGCACAAATTCTAATTCATCACGCAAATCTTCCCTTTCTGAGGTCATCCTGGCCACCCTGATCATCTGTCCTTTAACAATATTCTTTTTTTGAAACTGTGGATGGAAACTATCATAGTGAAGATATGCATTAGAAAAACATTCCTTCCTATAGATTCTGGATATGAATTTCCTTTGTACCGTATCCTTTTTTATGGTGACATCCAAATAGTGTACTACATTCGTCTCTAATGTATAAGTGAATTCCAAAAATTCAGTGGTTCCACTCAAATAATCCATAAAGGAAGTAATCAATTCAAGGGGTCCTTTCCATACAATAAAAATATCATCCAAAAAACTAATAATATTTATGAATGTTTCCCCTATACTGAGAATTGAAAGCAACATTTTTGTCCCAATATAACATCACTATGTTTGCAAATATTGGAGCACAGGATGACCCCATGGCTACACCATCTAATTGGTGGTAATAAAACCAACAAACACTCCAAAGTCCAAAACTCATTTCCACTCCAGATGTAAAGTCCAACTCGATGGAAGTGTAAAAAAGCAGATTTATTTTTAAGCCGTTAAAACCATACGCTTTTTGTCGGCTCCTAGTCTGACTTCCTCAGAAAGGACAAACAAGCAAACAGTGCCTCACCCTCATCAAGACATTTTAAACAACTCACCAATTAAGAATAACAAATCACATGTTTGAAACTCCTGCAGATTTCAAGTCCCAGCACAAGAAAAAATTCTAAAATACAATAAATGACTGGGTACATTTAAAAGGACAATGAAAAACCATACATTGATAACAGCTCACAAGAAAAACAGGTTACTGAAGGATGCTGTATACATGCACACATATAAAATCTGAACAGCTTGTAAAAATGAATAGATAAATAAATTCTGAACAACTATAAAATACGCCCACTGCCGAATGGGAAACTAAAAATAAATGGAAAAGCGCTAACAGTTACTGTCATGCCCCATGGAGATTGATGACCTCAGACTAAAAAACAAATTTGCAAACCCGTGAGACCACTCTCTGCTAAAAACTAATACAACTAGGTTCTGTATCGTCAATGTCTCAAGTCTACTATGTGAAATAATGTTTCTCAAAACTTATACATTGCCTATCTTATTGCTGCTACACTATAAAAATAGGTAATGGTGCTTCATTTATACATTCTATGCTTCATTTCCTACTCAATATACTAGCCTGTGTAAATACACAGAAGGACAAACCTCTCATGCTACTTAGGAGAGCTATGTACGACAAAGAAGACCAGGGCTAAATGACAGCAAGGATCAGATCCAGGCTAGTCACCAGTATGAAGGCAGGGGAATAACATGTTGCTGAAAGGAGTAACAGGTATGTGTTACCAACTCGGTGGTATAGCTGATATCTTCAGACCACCACCCTGTTCCAAACTGTTATACCCTCAGCAAAGAAGCTAATACCCTCTAACCCTCACCCTCGTCTATGCTAATCTGGTGAACTGCTACCCGGACTACCTAGGTGATACTGGGTATAATACTAGTCTCCAGATACATTGATCTAACAAGAGAAGGTAAATTAAACTATCAACTCTGTTTTGTACTCTCAGCTATGTAACTAATACCTTCTTACCGCCGGGCTTTTCTATACTGATCCAGTGAGCATCTGTTCAAACTTCATGAATAGTAATAAATACAATACTAATCTGTCGAGGTTAAATTAAAACAAATTTATACTGTCCTCAAAGATGTTACACTGTAATGTTAATATAACTAATTATTAGAAAAAAATAATATATAGAAGTACTCGAACAGGACTACTGGTTCTGTGTATCCCCCTCACAGGACCCTGAAGTACACATATACGTGTAGTCAGACCTTGTGTATAAAGTGTGTACTAAAACATGAAATACTACTACTAATGGAATGAATCAACTAGGGTAATGTGGACCACAACATAGAGCTCGAATAATACTCCAGAAGTGAAATAAAAAAGATAAAGAGACTAACATTCAATAATAAAATATATAAAATACATATAAACTTCCTAAGTGTAGTGTGGGGTTTCAACAGATCCATACAGCCTACCTTGACCTTGCAAAGGCTTTCGACACAATACCCCACTCGGGTATTGTAGAAAAACTTACCAGCTTAAATGTAAACCCATATGTCACAAGATGGGTTGCAAACTGGCGTAAGGACAGAACCCACAGGGTTAGAGTTGCTGGCGCTATGTCACACTCCAAGCCGGTCACAAGTGGTGTCCCACAGGGCTTGGTCCTTGGCCCCCTATTGTTCGGCATCTACTTCTCAGAAGTACAGGCCAACATGGGAGGACTTTGGCTGACAAAGTTTGCAGATGACTGCAAACTGGGCGCCATAGTGGAAAATGCATTGGACATGGATATCCTTCAGAAGGGACTCAGGGAAACAGATAGCTGGTGCCAGAGCCATGGCCTGAAGTTAAACGCCAAAAAATGTATAGTCATACCCTTCGGGAAAAACAAGGTAACCCCAAGCTACCATATAGGTGGCAATCCACTAAGCACAGAAGAGGTTATCATGAACCTGGGGACCCAGGTTGACAGTGGCCTTTCTTTTGACACTCACATTGCTAAAGTGGTTAGAAAGACCTTCTACATTGCCTACCTGATCATGAAGGGATTCACATCCAGATCTAGTGAGGTCATTGTTCCCCTGTACTTTTCACTTATCAGACCAATGATCGAGTACAATGCCCCATTCGGGATGTATCTCACCCGACATCTGCAGCAATTGGAGAGACCCCAAAAGTTCCTCACCAAAAGGATAAAGGGACTCCAAAATCTGTCATATGCTGCCAGATTGAAGAAACTCCAGCTCTATTCAGTCGCATACCGTCTGCTCAGAGGTGACATGTGCCTGATATACAAGGCCATGTCCAACCCGAATTAATGGACATGCTCCACCTCAAAATCCAAATCCACCAAAGCCACTAGAGCAAGCGACTTAAACCTTAGCACGGATATAAATAGGACGTGCTGGAGGGATAGATTTATCACCAGAGACTCCTATGCTGTGGAATAAAATCCTGGTCCATGTGAGGCAGAGCCTCGCTGGCTCTGTTCAAGAGAAATCTTGACCTATGGATGGGAGATCGTGGGTTTACTGGGAATCATCTCTGTGTCACTGCTGGACCAATGAGTATTTATACTCAAATTTGGTAAAAGACCAACTGTCTTTCACACACCGACCCAACACAACACACACAACCTGTGTAAATAACTAACACACCAACTCTACCTCAGAAATATAATATAATTAATATAATAATATATATAATATATATATATAGATAAAGAATAAATATATAATATAAAAAAACAAACAAAAACTCAAGTAGGGGTCACAACCAACACCACCTACCTCAAAGCTTCAACAAACCACAAATAACTTACATTAAATTAACCATATGTAAAATGTTAAATATAAGAAAACCCACAGGTTAGAGTTGCTGGATATCACTAAGCGTTCACTGAACCACAGTGCCTTGCTATTCATTACTCCAATACAGCCAACATGGGAGGCTTTCCCCAAGTTTGAGATGACTAAATGTAGTGGAAAAGTGTTGGACAGGATATCCTTCATTAAATATTTTGAACTATATACATGGATACTTGCAATTCCAATAAATTACTCTTTTCTGAACTTAATATATATCCAAAATATATGAGGGGCTATGCCCCCTCACACCCCCCTTACTAGATATAATAACTCCAGGGTTGCACAACTGTGGAGAAAAGGCCATATATAACTTTCAGTGAAATGTGTTTCAGTGAATTGAGTTTTCAGTGAATTGAGCTTTCAGTGAAATGTGTTTTCAGTGAATAGTCCTAGACCCATATATATATATATATATATATATATATATATATATATATATAGAGAGAGAGAGAGAGAGAGAGAGAGATAAGCACACACACACACACACACACACACACACACACACACACACACACACACACACACACCTCCCGCTTACATACACACACACACACACACACACACATATATATATATATATATATATATATATATAGAGAGAGAGAGATAGAATATACATATATATATATATATATATATATATATATCTATATATATAGATATAGATATAGATATAAATATCTGTGAGTATGCACTCATTGTGTTTGATTGCCATTCTCCCATGACAGTGACAACTGTGTTATGCATATTGTCTGGGTATACCACACAGCTGACAATGTTTTCTGAGAAACATACATACAGTGACACTATTTTAAAGAAATGATAGGCACACATTTCCCTAGCAGCAATAGAAATAATGTCACAGTTTCAAAGACCAAAATATCTTACAACTATATCACCAGTGGCACTGTGGTATATGTATTCTTTCCAATATCATCTAACGCCCGTCATCACAGAGCCAGATGTTCAAAACCCACACTGGCTGACTGTAAGCATTGCATACCCTACTGCTGTTATGCATGAATGACTTCCACATGTGTTAGAATGTGCACAATTTAATTGGGAGGAACCTGCCCCAGTTCTTTTAGCTCATACAGATGGCAACACAATCATATTATGTAATTTCATCATATAGGCGGAGTCTCACAACTTTGTGAAGTCTTCCACTGTGGTTCATATGATTCATATAGATGTTTATTGCCAGTGAGCTTATGCAGTTTGCTGTTCAATTCCAGCCAAGGATAACATTTTATGAATGTACTGACATTGCACAAACAACCCTGCATGAAGTTCTTGTTCTCAAATGTTATTTATTATTAATGCAAATAATATATGTGTGAGTGTTATTTACATGCTGCTATGGCAGTGTTTGCTGTATTGTCTTGTAAGCATGCTCAGTATATCCTGTATTAGATGAGCTCCATCAGATCTGTGTTGTCATTAGTCACTTGCATGTTTTGACTGATATTATATTACTGTTCATGATGCACATGTATATAAAACACAAGCTTGTCTAAGACGTGTCACTGTGTTACACCCTGATCTATAGCTGTCCAATAACAAATTTTAAAACATGTCCATTCCAGCTATGCATGACACAGCTGCTCGACAGCTGATGCGTGGTTTATACAGGATGCAGTGGAGGATACAGCACCACAGTCAGTTATCACACATATGTTCATCTCATCTATGAGCATTCAGCTCATTTTAAACCCTAATAAGACCAAGTTAATAATCTTCTCCAATAAACCTACTAAACACAACTGCCCACCCCTAAGCATTAAATCAGCAAATGGTACTATAATTGAGCCTAGTAATCAGGCCAAGCTCCTGGGTATGATAATAGATAACAGGCTAAAATTTGATATTCATATTTCCCAAACTATCAAAAAATTCCCTGCTAAATTCGGTGCACTATATAGGGCCAAACCCTACCTAACACCCCAAGTCATAGTAGCTACTGCTAGATCACAGCTACTGTCTACCCTTCTCTACTGCTCCCACACCACACATTCACTAATTTATGCAAAACCGACCTCCATAATCTTGAGTCCTACTATAACAAAATCGCAAAGTTTGCAACCAATCTCCTACACAAGACCCATCTTTGTACTGCTTTTCAACAACTCATATGGCTAGAACTCCCCAACCTATTAACACTCAACCAACTTATCCTCACCCACAATATAATCCACAACCACAAAAACTGCCCAGTCATATCAACACTAGTCCAACTACAAGTTAACAGCAGGTCCTTTAGGTCTTCAGATAAGCCACTGCTCAAAATAAATCTCACAACTACCATGGTGACTCCCTATACTCTAATAAAATAGCTAAGTTGTGGAACGCTTTCCCTCTCTAAACATTCAAATCATTCCCTGCCATTCTTCCTTCAAAATAAAGCTAAAGGAATACCTCATAGACAACTGGGTCTGCATGAGCTGCTTTCAGGCTTAAACTCAGCTCTTCTATTACCTCCTCTCCCCATGCTCTGTTCATGGTTTTAGTGCTCAACTATTTTCTGGTATCAGTACAACAATGTCTTATTTTTCTTTTACTCTGCAATTCACGTCACATACTACATGTGCAATATGAACCTATTGTCTACTGCTCTATATTCAGGTTTCTAGAACCTATGGTCTAATATTTCTAATTGTTGTTACTTTATTTTCTCTGTATCAATATTGTCTCATGTATTATTTGTAATATGTTATTTCAATTATTGTATGCTTGCAATTATTGTATGATTTGTGATTATTTTTTGTTCAATATTTTAGATCGTAATTCTATGCATCTATATATCTTAATACTAGAGCTTTTCTCCTCGGGTCTCTGCTGAAAACAAGCTACTTGCCAAGTCAGACACTACCCGGTAATCAAATGTAATAAATAAGTAATGTAATAAGTTGGGAGGGTGGCCTAATGGTTAAGGTGTTTGCCTTACAAACATAAGGTGCAGGGTTTAAGTCTCGCAAGGGATAACTGCCTAGGCTTAAAATGCCTTGCAAGGGCAGTTAGCTTAGTACTAACCTATGAAAATAAATGAATAAAAATATTCCCTGTATAAACATGTCATATTCAATAACTGCACTGTATGCGAACGGCCCATAACATAACCACTGCCTTGCTGACTATTATCTCAACTCGACATGTTATCAGCATTAATATCACACTCTTTATTACAGACTTCCATTATGTCCTTCTCACATCCACTATCAGTATCTCCATTATAAGTTATGCATATGGGTAAACACTTGGAAACAGGATTATTTATTATCACCATCATATGAAGGTCTTCCTATTGAAAAATCTTTTTTGGTGGCATCATCACATTTGAATGCATTAAATGAGTACACTTTTTCCATTTACCCTTCCCATAATTATTCATGCACTGATCAGAATGCATGCTGTGTAAATTAATCCAGTTTCACATCTCCTGTATCTATATCCTTAACAGTCACTTGCCTTTATAAGTTCATAGTTCACAGGTTTGTACTAGGCTATCGGCCCTAGGGCCTATACAAGCCTAGCCATAACAATTCCCTGGCTATTTCTTCCCAGAATATTTACTTCCCTGGTCACCTGTCTAGCAGGGTGAGTGACGTGATATCCGGAGTGAATTTCCTATCTCCCATCCGATTGTCAAGGTTCCTTTTGAAGAAGGCCAAAGAGGCGATCAGCTTGACATGTATGGGCAATCTATTCCAGAGTATGGGGAGTCTCTGGGTCAGGAACCTATCCCTCCAGCATATTTTGTTCATTGTGATGACCAGGTTTAGATCCCTGAAGTGTGTGGCTCTGAGGGATTGGGATTTCTTTAAGTGTAGCATGTCCAACAGCACTGGGTTTGACATGGCCTTGTATGTTAAGCAGAGATCGCCTCTGAGTAGGTGATATGCGGCAGAGTATAGCTGGAGTTTTTTAGATGGTCAGCATAGGGCATCTGCTTTAGGCCTGTGATTCTTTTAGTGAGGTATTTCTGTGGTCTTTCCAGTTGCTGCAGATGTCTTGAGAGGTACATACCAAACGAGGCATTGTATTCTATAATGGGTTTAATGAGGGATGAGTACAGTGGGACAATGACCTCCTTTTTTCTGGATGAAAAGCCCTTAGTGATGAGGTGTGCCACATAGAAGGATTTCCTGACTGTTGTGGGGATGTGGTTATTGAAGGTGAGACCACTGTCCACCTATGTCCCTAAGTCTCTTATCGCACTTTCGGTGTTTAGTGCACTGCTACCTATGTGGTAATTCACAGGTACATGTTTTTTCCCAAAGGGAATAACTATACATTTCTTGGCATTGAGCTTGAGCCCATGGCTCTGCACCAAGCATCTGTTCCTGTAAGGCCCTTTTGTAGAGTATCCACATCATTTGGGGATTCAATAATGGCTCCCAGTTTGCAGTCATCTGCGAACTGTGCTAGCCAGAGTCCCTTAGTGTTGGCCTGTACTTCAGAGAAGTAGATGCCAAACAAGAGCGGTCCCAGGACTGAACCCTGAGGTACTCCACTTGTCACTTGTCTGGAGCTGGATTTGGAGTCAGCTACTTTTACAGTGTAGGTTCTATCAGTAAGCCAGTTAGCAACCCATTGGGATTGATGCCCAGCTTAGTAAGTTTATCTATGATTCCAGAGTGCAGGATGGTGTCAAAGGCCTTGGCAAGGTCTAGATAGGCTGTGTGGACCACCTTACCCTTGTCCATGGCTTTGGGGACTGATTTGAAGAAGTCAATCAGGTTCAGGAGACAAGATCGGCCCATCATGAACCCAAACTGGGTGGGGACCAGTGTTTGAAGGTTGCCAATGTCTTTGTTTATAAGTTCCATGATAATACGCTCCATGGCCTTGCAGATAAGGCTCGTCAGACTGATGGGATGGTAGATTCCAGGATCCAAGGTTGCTCCCCTCTTGTGGAATGGGATAACTGTAGCTCTGCACCACTCAGTGGGCACGAAACCTGAGGTGAGGCTATGATTAAACATGACACTTGGGTGAGGTGCCAGTTCATATTGTAGTTCATGTAGTACACAGCCTGGGATGTCATCTGGTCCCATGGATGCTGTATTCTTAGCTTTGGAGAATGCGTTTTTTACCTGTGTGGCCGTTATTACCAGAATTTGGCAATCTTCCAGTATTAAGATGGGCCATATAGGGGGTGAGAGGGGGGGTGAAGTTGGCACTGAATCTATCTGCCAGGATATTGGCGCAATATCCTTGGGATCAATATATTTAATGCTATTCTGTTTTAGCTCAGAGCAGATCTGAGCATTGCCATTTAGATTCTTGGCATAGTTATAGAATGCCTTGTGGATGTCTTTGGAATCTTTGGCAATTTTATTTTCGTAACTAGCTTTGGGGGATTTTATGAGGGATCTCAGATTCTTACTGAGGCTGGTAAGGGATTTTTTTGCATTTTGGGATTTTCCACTTTTCTGCAACAGTTTCTTCCTTTTGTTGTAAAGTTTGTTTATGGCAGTGAACCACCTTTTTTTTGGATGAGAGCATCTTAGTTCTATTTGGGATGGCACGATTCATGCATGAGTGGATGTGCTCGTACAGTGCCTTAGTGTAGGATTCAGCAGTTGAACTTTCAGTTCCTGTCTGCATGGGTGTCATGAAGTTTGTCACTTCTGACTTGAGTAGCATGAAGTTGGCTTTGGAGAAGTTTTTTTATAGAGGTTTCCTTACTGGAGGGGGTGGGTGGGATGTGGATGTTAAGGGTGATTAGCTTATGGTCAGACCTGACTAATGAGGGGGTGACCATAGGTGTGGAGCATCGATTTCCCATGCTGGTAATGACCAGGTCTAGGATAGTGTAGCCCCTGGTGGGACTATGGATTAGTTGATCCAGGGCATTGGAATTTATAAATTCCAAGAACCGTTGGGCAAAGGTGTTGGTACATGAGTAGTTTTCCCATTTAATGGTGAGGTAGTTAAAATCACCCAGTATTAGGGTGTTTGGTTCTATCTTAATATTTTCCAGTATGTTTAGAAAGGTGCAGTGAGAATCTTGGGGTATGGTGGGGGATCTGTAGCAAGCTACAGTTTGGATTGCAGTTTTACCTAGTGTTAGTTGCACCTGGAGAATTTCAGACACATTGTGTTGGGCAACTAGCCTGGTGGTGTGAATATCCTTTGTGAATTTTGACACTCCTCCTCCTTTAGTATTTTGGTCCTGGTTTGGTGGCCGAAAAGTGTGGTAAGAGTTGTAGCCTGGTATTGCAGGGGTGCTCACTGGAGCCTTGACGCAGGTCTCAGTTACTGCACAGATATCGATGTTTTCCATTTTTAGGAGTGCCTCGAGAGAGTGCATTTTGAGGTTTAGACTTCTAACATTGAGTAGCATTACCTGCAGATTTTGTATGCTTGTACCTGTTATGATGGTGGTTTTGTCCTTTGAGCTTTACCTAAAAAAGGCACTATTGGGGTGGCAAGGGCCTTAGCCAGTAACCTGAATCCCAGGGGTGACAGGTGCAGACCATCTCTGGCAAAACATTGTGGTCTGTTGATCATTTCATCCCAGGCAGACGGATACTGGATCTCCTTTGAATGACACCAGAAGCTTAGCCAATTGTTGAAGTCAATCATTTTGTCCTTATATTGTGGTATCATTCTGGGCAAAGGCAGGATGCTACTCAGGGCTAGGGTCATACCTGCCTGGGCCACATGATCCAAGAGCTCTTCCATGTTTCTTTTCATGTAGTCCAGGGAGGTATGTCTCAAGTCATTCACTCCAACATGGACAATGACAGAGTCATATTTGTACTTGTTGTGGAGTGACTTGAGTGCATGCATTATGTGGCAGATCCTGGCACCCGACAGGCAGCTGACTGTAATTTTCTCCTTGTTCAACCTGGTGAGTGGGACATCAGTGTGCTGGACTATAGAGTCACCTATGACTAAAGTGTTAGGTACATTGTCTTGCCTTATGGGCTGTTGCTGGGTGACACTCTGGTGTTGTGAACTATGTGACACTTTGGTTGTGATTGTTATTTGTTTGCGTTTCAGCTTCAAAGGTCCTTGTTGCTTGGGCAGGTTACAGTTAAGGGCCTCTGCATATGTGGATTTAATGTTGCTATATGTGGGTGTTGGTGGTGTGGGTTTAGAAGGGCTATGTGTTGCTTGAGGTGTAGTGTGGGTGTTAACCTTCTCTTCTTGACTGTCTAGCACAATCTTGGGTGGAGAGAGCTTTGCTTCCATTTTGTCTATGTAAGTGCATCTCTCACAGGTTGTAGTGTTGGGTGGTAGGAGGAGAGGGTTGTCTGTGTACATGAGGCAATTGCTGCATTGCCCCAGTATGCCCAGATTTACTAGGTGGACAGGAGAAATCACCAGAAGCTGACCCTTGGACATGCCTGGTTTGGTGCTTTTTTTTTTTTTTTTTTTTTTGCAAAGTACAGGAGCTGTTTTCCCTTACCTTAGCAAGGTACTTTGCAATTATAGGCTGTTTAGTGCTTACTACTAACTTCTCCTTATTAGCAAGGAGAGTTGAGTGCTTGTATCAGTTTAAGGCTTCCTAGTGCTTTCCAGCAGATATTAGAGCAAGTGCTAGTCACAGGGATGCTTAAAGGTAAGATGGAAAAAAAAAATGCACACTGCAGTGTGCACTAGAGAAGTTAGATGTAAAAGTAGGTAACCTAAGTTTTACCTGTTTAAAAGTTAAGGTTTAGTGGAGAGTTACTATTTTTAAAACAGCAAGATGGATTGAAAAGGGTGGTCACTTTTGTATTCTGGTACTATGGAATACAGTAGGATGGCCAATAAATTTAAATAGTTGAAGGGGAGGGATTTCAGTATCTTACATGGCCACGTCTGCTAGCATCAGAAGATGTAACGGCTCTCCTGCCAGATGGATGCTCACTCTCCCCAAACAGCCATTCCATCAGAGACACTACTTGATACAGTGCATCATTCATCTTGTCCAAAAGGTTGCCCACACAGTTGAGGGAGCCACTCGTGTCACAATGCATGACTTTTAATAGTCACACTATCTCTTTCAAGGCCCTACTGGAATGCTCCTGTACCTCCACTATGGCCCTCCACATATGTCAAGCAACACCTAATGACATATCAGCATCAGTAGGAGACTGGAAAGCAGGCCTTATTCAAGCACCACTAACAACCCTCCTGTGTGGCACCATGCCCTCACGATGGCTACTGGAAGAAATAACTGGCTCTGCAACTGGAGTAAACGCACTAGCCTGAACAACTGTGTCACCCTAAACCTGTTCTCTATCAGAGGTCTCTGTGTCATGGGTATGCATAAGTATACTGACTGTGTCCTAATATGTGTAGAGGATGTGAGAGCCACAACCTTAGTGTCAGACTGACCCTCTGTATCCCGAGACATAACCACCAACACATTCATAATCAAAGGTTAAAGATACGCCTACATCCGGTGGTAGGAGATCCATGGTGCTACTCTCAGTGTCACCTATGATAACAAGCAATAAAACAAGTAATATACACAACAAACAGAAAAATACAGAATAAAATTCATCACATATTTGCCTTATACAAAAGGTGAGTTAAATTTTAACAGATGTAAAAGCAAATGAAACATCACTCTGATATAGACCTGAATCTACCATATATACAGTAATAGAAATAATCATGTGTGTGCTTATCATGTATATGTGGGCTGGCAACCTGCAATCCAGAAGTGTCTATATATGAGCAGTAGACATTAAAAGAGTCTGTTAAGTATCGTAATACAGTTGAAACAGGAAAAAGAGAACAATCCCATAAACAAGCGCAGATTACAAATGTTCTCATACAAAAATATAGTGAACAGTTGGACCCCCCCCCCACAAAACACACCACAATATTTCTCTATGACTGCAGTCTGACTTACAGTTATTATTCTCTCTCTCTCTCTCTCTCTATATATATATATATATATATATATATATATATATATATATATATATATATATATACGGATCTAGAACTATTGAACGAAAGTTGAACAGTCCGAATCCACAATCACCGAACATACGAACGAACGTGCTTTCACCGAAAAAGCTCTTTCATTAAAGTGTGTTAAAAAAAAAGAAATCATTAAATTTATGTTTTTGCAGGAGGGCAAGCCACCCTGCACCCCCCATGTGGGGGCCTGTGCCCCCCACCCCCCCTACTTAAATATTCTCACTCCGAGGTCACACTACAGTGGGGGAAAGGGAATTTTCCCTTATCCACACCATAGTATGACCTCCGCAACAGGAATACTTATGAGAAAGTGCTTCTTCAGTGAAAAGCACTTTCACGCAAGTATGCCCGGCCGAATCTATTTCGGTGAGGTTGCCGTTCGGGGATCTGTATGATCCTATATATATATATATATATATATATATATTTATATATATATATATATATATGTAGATATATATATATATATATATATATATATATATATATATATATATATATATATATATATATTTATATAAAATAAAGATATTACAAAGACACATGCATTTTGCATACTTGGAAGTTCTGCTTGAGATGGGTCTGTTGTCCAAATCTGCACCAATGTCAAGGATTTTGTGAGAACTCTCTCCTGAGCTATCTTGATCTCTGACAGTGGACAGGAGCTCCTCTTTTTCATTTAGTGGTGGTTCAGGACCATTCCCTCATAGCCACCTGTTCCTGGGCAATTACAGCCATCCTATGGCAGGCAGAAGTTATCATGTCACTTGCCTGGTGTTGTATCTGGGAGTAAGTTCTCCTAGGGTCTATATCAGTTCCGCAAAAATCCATTTCAACAAATAAAACAGTCAAAAATTACCTATAGCGTAGAGTAAAACATCAATGTAGTTTTCCAGGCTGAATTTTATTCCAAATACACACGAAACTTCACAGGTAAAAAGCACACATAAACGCCTTTGCAGTACATGCGTTTTCATCTCCGTAATCAGACTTCCTCAGATGACCAGTGTTACTGATACATCAGGATATCGGTAGAGCTGCCACCTTTGGAACAGGCAAAAAAGGCCCACAAACACACATCTTGTGGCACTTCTTGCCTTGCCCATTTTGATAAGTGAACTGCCCATTTGCTACTTCTGTATTAAATTTACATAATATGATTTTGAAGAGACAGTGAATCATATGCTTAATGCATCAGGTAAGCAAAAAGCTATTTATGGGGATTTTAGTTTTAGCAGTTGCTGACTTAACAAAATAATTACGCTAGGCCATGTTTGGAATGTAATAAAATTATGCTAAACAGATGATTGGAGTGAGTGCCTTTCCACTGTACTTTTCCATTTCAGCAAATACCAAAAGAGTGACATTTATTAATCAAACCGCGAATAGACCAAATGCACTAAACTGTGAAATTTAAAACATCGAATGGTCATAGTCGGCCAACCCCACCACCCGCTACATACGACCTAACCAAACAAAATAAATAAACCACATACATATACTAACCAAACCCTACTCCAAACTGTAAAGTAAAGCACCAAAACCCAACTTCTAACCCTACACTAAACCCCACATGCACAGCTATCTATGCACTATCCTTAACCCCTCCCTAACCCTAAGGTCTGTAACTACTGCACACTTCCCCTACGGAGATATACCCTAACAAAATAAATAATACACATAAATACATTTAACAAAACCCTACTTCTAACACTACACTAAATCTTACATACATTACCTATCTATACACTTACCTTAACCCTCACCCTACCTTAAGGTCCATACCTATCGCACACTTACCTTATGGAGCTATACTGCAGACGGGCCAACCAAAACACTTCAACATTTCGGATTTCGCTGTCTTGGACATTCGACGTGTATGTAGTTCACACAATACGTGTCGATCATTTCGTATTCGCGGAAACGGCATTTCGATTGTCTGATAGGGAGCTGTTCTCCTATGCCCTCTGACAGCATTAATGTCATTTACCACCTGCAGACATATCATTTCATGGGCAGATTGCTCTCTTCTACCTCTCCCTAACATAAAATTTTCATGGATAATGACCTCATTTTCTGCATCTGTGTATGGTGGCTTGTGGGGTACAAATTTCTTCCTGGGTGCCATATCCCTGCATGATATGAAATAGAAAACAGACACAAAAGTTACAATATTGTGATGATATGATAGAAGAAGCGAGACAGACATTACGTTTTACATGTGGGAGGTTTTCTTTATTTTTCTTTAAGTCCTCTCCACCAGTATTAGATTGGGAGATAATAGGAATCCTTTAGAGAAAGCTAAACAAAGATGAATAGCCCTTTTTCAAGATGATGAACATGATGATGAACAGAATCTGTTTTCTTGTAGCCATTTTTTGAGGATTTGAAGGATAGGCACTTATTATTAAGTGGCTGTATTCGACCTAGTTCTGACCCAGCTGATTTGAACATTATATGGTGCTATTTAGGTAGTAATTTGATTTTTACATGGTTGGGTTTTTGTAAAATGATACATTTTTAGGTTTTTAGTTGTTAGTTATTTGTATTAGGACATGTTTGATGCGTTTGGAGTGTGTTACTTATTTTATTTAGTCTCTATTTTGATTTAGGATAGTGTGAAACCAGATTTTATGTTATGGCTTTTATGTTTGTTTATGTTCTCAAGTGTGATATGTGATTTATGTTTTTATTTTATTTGATTATTCCTATTTTTTTGCCTTAGCACTCTTCCAATTGCCTTAGCACCTATGTTGTTATATTCATTTTGTGAGTATGTTGTTATATTACATTGTGCCATGTAAGAATGTCTTAGAGGTGTGGGGTTGCCTAGCAAATGATTGCTTTTATCGTAAAGAGTTCAGGAGCAGGTACGCCATGTATTTATTTATAGTGTATATACCAGGTATTTATTTATAGTGCATATATTTTTTATAGTTTTACAATGCATTTTTAACCTCATTGAATGGCTAATTTGAATTTAATTTTATATGTTTAATGCTGATTTTGATCATGTTTTCAGAGATTACCAAAAATTTTTTCAGAGATTGGCTTGTGCAACTGTATGTATTGATTACATTGTAAACATTTAATAGGATTGGATAATGTGAATTTTAAAAGTAAGCAATGAATTTGTTGTGGTATAACTGATAAAGCATGGTTGATCCACAGGAAAGCGCTTACACCATTTTATCTGCTTTGTTGTTTTGTTTTTGCCATGTTTACTTTATTGTTGTGACTTATTTCGTTTGCTACTTTACATTTGACTTAAGGGATGAGTTGATAAAAGGCAGACGTGTATGTGGCATAAAAGATGATGGTGTGATAAAGATTTTGCTTCGTGATAGTGATTTAATTTTGAATAAGGTCATTGAGATTTGTCAGATATATGAGCTCACAGAAAAGCACACAAATATGAGCTCGCAATGAAGGCCACAAATATGGCACAGTGTTAGAGCCTGCGTTGGTAGTAGTGCACGTTATTAAGTGAAACAGGCCCAGCACATATTAGCTGTAATAATAGGCCACTCACTGGGAAGCCCACCCTTGCAGCACTCAAATTGGAAACCGTGTGGACGCTTAAGAATCTAAAAGGAAAATGTTTAGCTTTTGGTCAGCAAGATCACAAATGTACATGTGGAATAATTGGTCAGCAATGCCAAATAATGTAATCCACGCTTCTTCAGAAGAACATTTCAAAAACGTTGATCAGTTAGACTGTGGCAAACCTACACTTTATGTTGATGGTGTGTCAGTGCTTCATGAAACAGTCAAAGCAATAGATTTAATGGCAAAGAATGAAATATTTTGTACTGTTCAGATAACTGGCAAGCCCACAGAGCTCAAAGTTGACACAGGTTTCAAGTGCAATGTTATATCAGCAAAAACATTTGCCAGAATGTGAAAAGGCAAAAGGCTTGATTTAGCAAGGTGTGCAAAATGGATCTATATTACATAAACGAAAATCCAAAAACACAAATGACCTAAAGGTTGAAAATGCAGGACCTCAAACACCCCCCCCCCATTAAATTTAAATTCATATATATATATATATATATATATATATATATATATATATATATATATATATATATATATACATAGCAACTCCGAGAACACACTACAGCGAGGAAAGGCAAATATTCCAATCCTGACTGTACTGCGATCTAAGAAAAAGTAGATCGAGATCCAACACTTCCGACCTTTAGGTCATTCGCTATTTTAAGCTTTTGGCATTCTAATAAAAACCCTGCAAACCTTGTTGCTTATGGAGGTGAAGAAATTCAAACCGAAGATTCAGTAGTGCTTTCATGTTACTTTGCTGGAAGATGCTAATACCTGTTATTTTATGTGGTCAAGAGGTACGTCCAGTCATTATTAGGGCTCAGAGACAGTTTGAAAATGAGATGGCTTACATTTAAAAAGGAAGTTAGCTTAAACGACCACTACTCTAATTTTTCCAGTACATTTTCTCTACCTATGCTGATCTTTTCCAAGACAAAGTAGGCAAACTTCCAGTTATGTACTCCATGAAGTTAGTCCCAAAGGTCAGTACAGTTATCAGGTCAGCACATAAAGTTCCAATAGCCACACAGGACAGAGTCAAGGCCGAGTTAGATAAAATGGTGCGACATGGTGTGATTTGTCCAGATGAAGCCCCAACTATATGGGTATCTTCCATGGCAGTAGTGCATAAGAAAAGCTCAGATGACATCAGAATATGTAGTGACCCACGAGATTAGAACAAATCATTAAAAAGACCTCATCATCCAATGCACACAGTCAAAGAAATTGCAGCCTTAATGCCAAATGCCACTATTTTTGTCTTAGTTAGTACATTTTGGCAAATTCAGCTTGACTAAAAAATCATCATTGCACACTACTTTCAGTACTCCATTTGACAGGTACAGATCTTTTTGAGAATGCCATTTGGAATAATTTCTGCAAGGGAAGTCTTTCACCGTGCAATGGAACAAATTTATGGGTGGTATCTTTGTGCTATCATAGCAGATGACATACTAGTAGGAGGTTGTGATGAATCAGAACATGACTGAAACCTCAGAAAAGTTCTAGAAAGGGCACATCAAGTGAATGAAAAGAGACATAAAGGAGCTCTCTGAGCATGTGGCCCAGGCCGGTATGACCCTGACCTTGAGTAGCATCTTACCCTCACCAAGAATGATGCCACAATATGAAGACAAAATGATCAATTTCAAAAACTGGCTTAATTATTGGTGTCATTCAAAGGGGATCCAATGCCTGTCAGCCTGGGATGACATGCTCGACAAGCCACGATGCTTCGCTAGGGACGGCCTGCACCTGTCACCCCTGGGCTTTCGGATATTGGCAAAGGCTCTTGCTACCCCCATAGTGCCTTTTTTAGGCAAAGCTCAAAAGACAAACCCACATCCATAGGTATCACAAGGGATAAGAATCTAAGAGTAATGCTACTCAACGCCAGAAGTCTAAACCTCAAGATTGCCTTTTCGAAACTCTCCTTAGCATGGAGAAAATCAATATCTGTGCAGTAACAGAAACCAGGTTCAAGGCTCCCAAGAGCACCCAGCACTACTAGGTTATACCTCATACCATGCTTTTCAGCCCCAAAACTTGGACTGACCCACAAAAGGAGGGGGAGTATCAATATTCATCAAAGATACCCACACCTCCAGGTTGGTGGCACAGCACGAAGCATCAGAGACTATCCATGTGCAACTAACAGTGGGTAAAACTGCCTTCCAGTTTATAGCCTGCTACAGACCACCCTCCCTAACCCAGGAACCCCACTCGGCCTTCATGAGAACACTGGAAAATATGAAGGTCTCTCCAAACACCATTATATTGGGCGACTTCAACTACCCAAACATAGACTGGGAGCATTACTCTAGCTCAACACCTAGCCCAAAGGTTCCTAGAATTTATAAATTCAAATGCTATGGAACAACTTGTTACCACTCCCACAAGAGGGGAAAATATACTGGACCCGATCATCACCAACATGGGGACTCTATGCTCCAGACCAGAAGTGTATCCCTCACTGGTAAGATCAGACCATAAACTAATCTCACTGGATGTTCACATCCGACACCACCCTGCCCAGAAAACCACAGTGAAAAACTTCTCTAAAAGCAAATTTCACACTCCTCAAAACTGAGGTGGAATCCTTCAAAGCCCGGGCCTGTGGAAAATCTGGCCCAGACCGCAGAATCCTTTATAACGCATTCTATGAACACCTTCAGGAATGCATGGGTCATCTGATCCCAAATAAAACCAAGACCCAATCCTCCAAAGGCAGGCGTCCTGTCTGGTGGACCCCAGCCATAAACAAGCTATACAATAGAAGGAGGAAGCTACTAAATGATAGAGCAAAATTCCAAAAGGGAAGGCATCTCTGATCAGTATTAGCAAAAACTACGGGCACTCATAAAATCGTCTAAGGCCAGCTTGAGAGAAAAATTGCACAGGACACTAAGGATAATCACAAGGCTTTCTTTAGTTATGTTAGGAACCTGGGTGGTAATTCCCAGATATGCTCAGAATTAGTCCAAAATGACAAAAATACACGAACCCACAGACATTGCCAACATCCTAGCTGACAGGTTCAGCAAACTCCTCCCACCAAAAGGGCAAATATCTATTCCAGCAGATTGCTGCCCCCCTGACATCTCGGATGCTCAGGTAAGAGCCGCCCTCTCCAAAGCAAAAAACAAAAGCATCAATGGGACCAGACGGTGTCGGGCTGATCCTACATGAACTCCAAGAAGAGCTAAACCCAAACATAAAACTACTGTTCAATCTTAGCCTTACTACAGAATATGTACCCAAAGAGTGGTGTACAGCAACTGTGGTCCCTCTCCACAAAGGTGGTGCCTCAACGGATCCTGGAAACTATCGCCCCATAAGCCTGACTAGCTTGGTCTGCAAAGCTATGGAAAGGATAATCATGGACCTCATAAATAAAGATATTGGGGACCTACAGACACTGGATCCTACCCAGTTCGGCTTTGTTAAGGGCAGATCCTGCCTCTTAAACCTGGTTGATTTCTTTGAAACAGTCACCAAGGCCATTGTGAGGGAAGGTGGTCCACACAGCCTACCTGGACCTGCAAAGCCTTCGATACAATACCCCACTCAGGCGTTATAGATAAGCTCACCAGCTTAAATATAAACCCCTATGTCACTAGATGGGTTGCAAACTGGCTCAAGGACAGAACCCACATGGTTAGAATTGCTGGAGCCATGTCAGACTCCAAACCAGTTACAAGTGGCATCCCACAAGGCTCAGTCCTGGGACCTCTCTTGTTCAGTATATATTTCTTGGAGGTACAGGCCAACACAGAAGGACTGTGGCTGGCCAAGTTCCATGAATGACTGCAAACTGGGTGCCATAATCGACTCTCCAGCCGACAGAAGCATCCTCCAAAAGGGCCTCATAGAAACAGACAACTGGTGCCAGAGCCATGGCCTCAAGCTAAATGCCAAAAGTGTATAGTCATCCCCTTTGGCAAAACAAAGTGCCCACAAATTACCACATAGGTGGTAATCCATTAAGTACAGAAGAAGTAATTAGGGACCTGGGGACCCAAGTTGATAGCAATCTCTCATTTGACAACAAGTGGTTAGAAAAACATTTTATATAGCCCACCTAATCATGAGGGGATTCACATCTAGATCAGGGAGGTCATCGTGCCTCTTTACTCATCCCTCATCAGGCCCATAATTGAGTACAATGCCCTTTTGGGATGTACCTTACCAGACACCTGCAGCAACTGGAAAGACCCTAAAAGTACCTCACCAAGAGGATCAAAGGGCTCAAACAGATGCCATATGCTGCCAGTTAAAGAAACTCCAGCTCTACTCAGTGGCATACCGCCTGTTCAGAGGCGATCTGTGCCTGACGTATAAAGCCATGTCCAACCCGAATTAATGGACATGCTGCACCTCAGAAAATCCAAATCCTATCGAGCTAGCAGCTCGAGACTTGAACCTCAGCACTGAAATAAATAGGACATGCTGGAGGGACAGATTCATAACCCAGAGGGTCCCTTCACTCTGTAATAAAATCCCAGTCCAGGTTAGGCAGAGTCCCTCATTGACTCTCTTCAAGAGGAATCTTGATGAGTGGATGGGAGATCGTAGGTTTACCCCGGGTATGACCTCTGTGTCACTGTTAGAGAGAGGCACAGTATACTATCCTCAAAAAAGGGCATAGCAAAATTAATTTAAAATGGGTGGCGAAAGCCAAACACACTCTGGCTAGGCTTATAAATGCCCTAGGGCAGATAGCCTAGTATGAACCTATGAATCTTAAGCTCAATCCACACAATGAATATTCAGGCTACATGAAGTTACTTATGTTGGTCACTTATTTATGAGTACAGGCTTATGACCAGACCTTTCAAAAACAGCCGTTCTCGAGATGCAACTCCAGACAATGTTCAAGCCCTGCAAAATTTTCTTGGCAGGGTCACCTACCTAGGCAAGTTCATTCCAGATTTGAGCCAGCTTTCAGCACCACTCAGAGAGCTGACAAATAAAGATGTATCCTGGTCTTGGTTAGAGCAGCACCAAAGAGCAGTTGATATCCTGAAACAGAGAATTGCAAGTCCACCAACACTCAGATACTATGATGTTCACAAGCCAGTAACAAATGGCATTCTCAAAAAGATATGTGCTTGTGAAATGGAGTACTGAAGGCAGTGTGCAATGATGATTTTTTAGTCAAGTTGAATTTGCCAAAATGTACTTTTTGCATCAAAGACAAAAAAATTGTGGCATTTGGCATTTGGCAGCACCAAGGAGCATTTGATATCCTGAAACAGAGAATTGCAAGTCCACCAACACTCAGATACTATGATGTTCACAAGCCAGTAACACTTTCCTGTGATGCTTCTAAATTTGGCCTTGGTGCATCCAATCTACAAGAGGATCAACCTATTGCTATGCATTAAGGACTCTTACATAAACTGAGGTGCATTATGCCCAGATCGAGAAAGAGCTTTTAGCAATTGTGTTTGCATGTTTGAAGTTCCATGATTATGTTTATGGTAGACCTAGCCAGATCGAGACAGACCACAAGCCTTTAGTCACAATCCTGAGAAAGCCAAAGCATTCAGCTCTGGCCAGACTGCAACATATGATGCTGACATTGCAAATGTTTAATTTCAGTCTTGTCTGCAAGAAAGGCAAACTTCTTTATCTTGCTGATATATTAACCATATCATCCAGAAACACCACAGAACATCATGAGAATATGAACCTTGATTTTGAAGTCATGGAAGTGAGACATTTTTCTTCCATGTGTCTTGATGAGCTGAGAGATCACACAACCACAGATGCAATTTTATAAAGGCTCAACCACTTTATCAATCAAGGATGGCCAGCAAAGCAACCAGAGTACATTACTATTTTGCCTTGTGGTCACCCAGGAAGTGAATCTACCAAAAGAAGGGCAAGAGAACTAGTATTTTGGCCTTCTTTGTCACAGAACATTAAGACAGCACTTTTATCTTGTTCAGTGTGTAATAGTACTAAGCCACATCAACAGAAGGAACCACTTCAGCTTAACCAGATTACAGAACTACCCTGGTTGACAGTAGCCACCTATATCTTCAAGGGGAAAGATCAACATTATTTGGTGTCAGTAGACTCATACTCCAATTGGTTCGAGATTTACTTACTTCTGGACCTAGCGTCCAGTACAGTCATTACAAAGATGAAGTATCATTTTGATGTTCATGGTAGTCCACACTAAGTTATTTCTGACAATGACACACACTTTATGAGCCAACAGTTCAAAAGATTTACTGAAGAATGGGACTTTACTCATGTCACAGGCAGTCCAGAGTGCCTGCAGGCAAACGGTTTTGTAGAACACACAGTCCAAACTGCAAAACAGTTACTAGACAAGTCAAAATGAGATATAGTGATGTTTTCCTGAATCTCTTGAATCTCAGAAAAATTCCTCGTGATAAATATCTTGGTTCACCTGCACCGAGACTTCTGTCGAGACAAACCAGAACTACATTACCAATGAGTAGTCAATTATTGGTTCCATTTATCAAGAACAACAGATCAGTGAAAGCCAATCTGTTGAAGAAATGCCTATCCCAGAAGTCTTTCTACGATAAGATGAGTAAACTGCTCAATCCATTACAAGTGGGAGAAGGGGTAAGGATGCAAACATCCAAAGGTTATGATCAGATTGGTGTCATGAAGAATATTGGACCAGAGCTGAGATCATACATTATAGAATCAGAAAGAGCAACTTGTAGGCAGAATCAGAAGCATTTGAAACCAGTGTCCAAGCCTATACCACAGCACATAGTCTGGCAGAAAGACTCTTTATGTCAGAGTGAGTTGTTCAGTGTTCCAATTCCTGAGGAAGTTCCAAAGGACATTTCTGTTCCTATGATGAATTCAGAAGTTCCTAAAACAAGTTGTGCACCGCAGACTGTACCTGTTGCTAAATTTAGCCCCAATTGTTATATTATGAGATATGGTTGAATCTCTAAACCCTGTAACAGATATGAAGCAACTTGGACATGAACATTGTGTTTTGTTTCCAATATATAAAGTAACGCATGTCCAGCTCTAGCATTATTTTGCAAAAAGGACAATCTTTCAAGAGGGAGGATGTAGATCAATATGTGTGTATATACATTTAAGAAGCTATCCAATGGCTTTCACAAGTGTATAAATACTGAGCATGTGCGAGCCTGATTACCATTTTGCAGTTAGCTGTTGAGATGTAAACATGCATGTATGCAAGCTCTTTTTGTTAACTAGTTCATTCGTATTTAATAATGCTGCTATCTGTCTTGATGTGTTTGTATGTATTAAAGCATCAGAACAAAACCCCGAGCTTTCTTGTTTTATGTATTAGAGATGAACAAGTGGCACATCTGTTGTATTTTCTTAGAAAAATAAGGTCTACCATGTGTACTCCTAAGTGTATGTACTTCACTGAGACTCTTTTCAATATCTTTTTTATGATATCCTCACTCTATAAATTCATCTTTCATCTTAGCAAAAAAATATTCTAGTTCTCTATCATCATTATGTAACTTCATTGTCCTCAATAATTGCCCCTTTAATGTATTCTTAGTAACATGTCCAGGGTACATAGTCATTTTATGCAACAAGATATTCTTCCTACAGGGTTTCATATATGTCTTAGTGTTTAACCATCCAAACATATCTTTACTGAAAAAAACATCTAGAAGCTCAATAGAAGTGTCAGACACATGTATTTATTTATGAATTTTATTTTATTTTACATTTGTTGACCGGGATAGTCCATTTATGTGTGAGCCCATTTTCAGAGGAGGCCCGGGGAGAAAAGCTCCAATAAAACAATTACAACATTGACAGGTACAGTGTCGGTTTTACATAGAATTTAACAGAAATATTTGGAGACAACAAAGCAAATACAATATACAATAGGCACTTTAGTGAAAAGGGGAACGTTATTACAATATTTTAAAGTCATATATATGTCTATATATTTTTTTTCTTGAGGGCAGGGGTCCATCTTTAATTGACCATTTGAGTATATTTTAATACATGTACATATGTATACCCTTACAAAAGAAAAGTGATTATCAAATTATACTCTTACTGTAGGCAGCTAATAGGTGTTGTTAACAAGAGGGAGTGAGATATACGTGGAGACTATAAAATTTAGGGGATGAAATTTGATGTGGGCTTATGTGGTATTAGCCTGGCTTGGTGCAGAAGCAGAGCCAGTTGTTAGTGAGGTGGTCTTTGAGCAGAGTTTTGAACTGGTGTAGGTTGGTAGCATTTAGGATGTGTTGGGGGATTGAGTTCCAAAGTTTAGAAATGCGGTGGGCATCCCTGGCTTTGTTGTTGCTTTTGGATACTTGGAGGAGTGTTTTGTGTGAGGATCAGAGTTGCCAAGAGTTGGCATATGGTTGGAGTAATTGTTGTAGGACTGGGGTTCTATTTTGCTGGTATATTAGTTGTTGAGTAAAGACAAGTTGGATTTAGGTTAGTTGTTGTGGGAATTTTAGACAATTTATTTGTTGGAGGGCAGAGCAGTGGTGGGACCTATATGAGGAGCTAATGGCAAACTTGGCTATTTTATTTTAGGCTGATTCAAGTTTGGTAAGGGCAGTTTTGTTAAGGTTTGTAAAGATGGGAGAAGCATAGAGAACAATAGATAAGAGATGAGCCTAGATTGGCTAGTTAGGACAGGATTAATTCGGTAAAGAGAGCCTAGTTTGATGTGTGTTTTTTTAATGGTTTGATAGAGGTGTAGGTCACATTTTAATTTATGAGATTATGGTTGGTATATCAATTTTGTTGATCAAATTTTAATTTGCTATCAATTGTTACTCCTAGTAATTTGGTATGTGAGCTTGTGTTTATGATTGTGTTGTTGGAGGAGTGGCTTTAAAAAATGGCTGAGGGATTGGGTGTTTTGGAGGGGAGAAAAAGCATAAGTTTGGTCTAGTTTGGGTTCAGTATGAGGTTAGTGTTAGTTAGTCAGGATTCTACTTCCAGGAAGGATTGTTGTACTATAGCCTGTAGATGTGTTCGAGAGGGGGTGGAGCATATCAGGGTAGAGTCATCTGCATACTGGATGACAGAGACGTGGATTTATGGAGTTGATTTGTGAAGATGGCAAAAAGTAGGGGGCCTAATGTGGAGCCTTGCGGAACTCCTGTGTTAACAGGGGGCATAGATGATAGCTCCTGTTGCCATCTAACAGCCTGCTGGTATTTGGTTAGATAGCTGTGGAACCAAGCTAGGGAAGAATGACTGAGCTGTAATGTGGCCAGTTCTGACAGCAGTTTTTGGTGTGAAACTGTGTTGAATGCCTTTGAGAGAGCTAGAAAAATGGTTGACACATATTTATTCTGATTTCTGTGTTCATTTATTGTGTTAGTAAAACTGAGGAGGGTAGTTGTGGTGCTGTGGTGGGGTCGAAAATCATGTTGCGTGTTTGATAGGAGGTTATTGGAAGAAGGTGGTTTAGAAGCTGGGATTGAATACATTTTTGTAGTATTTTGGAGAGAGTTGAAAGAATGGCAACGGGCCTGTAATTAGTAAGCTCAGTAGAGTTGCCACCTTTATGCAGTGGGGTGATATAGGAGACTTTCCAGATTAGTTGGACATAGTTCTCAGAGATAGAGTGATTGATGAGGATAGAAATGGGGTAGGCTATGACTTTGGAGGCAGCTTTGAGGAATTCTAATGGCAGGTTGTCAGCAGCTAAGCTGGTGGGCTTGAGCTTACTAAGTAGTTTTTTATGGTATGGGTTGGTAAGGGGTTAAAGGAGGAGGAATTTTATTTGGTCATAGTCAATAAGTGAGTGAATTCTGTTTATGTAAAAGAAATTGAATTGTGTAGCAATGTTATCATTTGATGGGGGTGTGGTAGGATTGGGGGAGGACGTACTTCCAGGTTGTAGAAGTTTGCTTATAGTGGCTCAGAATTTTTTGGGGTTGTTTTTGTTTTTTGCTGTGCAGTGATGTAGTTAGCTATTTTGTCAGTTTTTATCTGGGGTTTGGCGTTATTTCTAAGTTGTTTGAAAAGTAGAAGGTTGTCATTGCTTTTGTTAGTTAGCCAGTGTTTCCATGCCTTGTCCCTTTCTTTTGGTAGGTCTTTGGTGTTGTTTGTAAGCCAGGGTGTGTGGTGATGTTTTATTCTAGCTATTCTTCAGGGGGCCAGGCTGTTTAGGATGTTAATGAAAGTGGTGTTAAAGTGCTGAACAGTGTCATCTAGTGGTAATGTTTTGAGGGGTGACCAGTTAATTTGTTGGAGGAGGGAGTTGAGAGTGTGGGTATTAAATTTTTTCATGTTGAGGATTAGTCTATTGACTACTTGTCTGGGTGGACTAAGATTGTTTCTGATTAAGTATGTGGGTAGGTGGTCAGTTATGGTACTGGGGAGGCATCCTGCTGAAAGGGGTGTGTTATTTTTATTTGTGAGAGGCCAGGATGGATTGTCTGTTGGAGGTTTTGTCTATTCATGAGGGCTTTTGTATGAGCTGGAAGGAAACCATATAGGTTTATGAAATTAGATGGATTATTGGAATTATAGGTGGACCAGTCAGTGTTGCTGTCACCTATAATGATGGTTTCTTAGTGGAAGTTTGTGGATAGCCAGTGCAGTATGTCTTCAACTGTGCTAGTGTTATCTCCTGGATGGATATAGATAGCCACTATGATTAGTGTTTTGTTGTTGTTGATATTCAGTTTGGTGATGAGTAATTCTGCATTGTTAGATGTAGGAAGTGTAGTGTTAATAACTTCTAGGGCTAGATTTTGTTTAAACATTATGGCTACACCTCCTCCATGTTTATTTTGATGATTGGGTCTATATATGTTGAACCCTGGGGGAAGTATTTCATTGTTTTTGACATGTGGCTTGAGCCAAGTTTCAGTCAAAATGGTTATGTCAAGGGCATGTAAGTCAATTAGTGCATAGAGGTCATGGATTTTGTTTAGTATATTTTTTAGATTTATATTAAGGAACAACAGGGAGTGTTGTTTGGGGTGAGGAGGTATGGTGGAGTTGATTGAGGTACAAGTGGTAGTTTGTTTATTGGTATTCTTGGGGCCAGGGTTGGGGTGGATGTCACCACTGAGATTTAGTTTTGATAATATATGAAATAAGGTTGTTATACGTTTGCTTACTTGTTTGTGGTTTCTAAATAGTGGTTCATTTTTGTGTCTGGTTTGATGGTATTTAAGTGGGAGGTAGTCTATTTCTGTGTTGCTGTAGAGGTTGGGTGAAATTTGGGAGTTGTAGTGGTGGGTTATGGGCAGTGGAGTGTTGATAATGGAGTTGGTGGGGTAGTCATAGTAGATGAGGATGTGGTAGTTAGTTAAATGATAAAGAAGGGCTAATGTGAGTAGGTTGGCTGTGTGGAGAGATAAGATAGTAAATAATGTTTGTTTCAGAGGATGTAATGTGTGTTTTAGTGAATGCAAAACTGTGTGCTTTATTAGCGTGTTGAGGTTGTTAGAGTTGGACTAACAATGTGTAGTTAGAGTGTGCTGTGAGATGTTGGAGGGAGAGGCGATAGTTGTGATTTTTTGGGTATGTGGTAGAGCAGGGGTTAAATCAGATAGGAGGGTGAATATGTGGGAGGTTTAGAGCAGCTGAATGTGTAGGTTGATATGTGTTGCATTGTAACGGTGGGGGGTATAGTGGAGATTGGCCTGTTTTGATTACAGCGTGTGACAACTGTTAGATGTGTATGAAACAAGATGGTTGTTTTGTTTTGATAGCATTAATGTATTGATAGCATTTTGTAATGGTAAAAAAGGGTAGGAGTTGGTAAAAGGTTAATATATGTGTGCTAATGGATGCTTATTGATTAGGATTAGTGTGGAAATGTGAGCTACTTTATAATCCAAAATTGTATAGGTGGTGATTGGTAGATATGTGTGAGTGCGAGTGGTTAGTTATAGATAAATTTGAGTGATTTAGGGGGAGGGAATGGGGCAGGGTAGGGGAGCGGAGTGAAGCCTGAGCATAGCGAGGGTGGAATGGAGTGGGCAGAGCCAAGTTCTATAACTGCACTTCAAGGAACAGTCACTCAGACTACCAGGTTCTGTGAAAAGTATCTATGCAGCTGACACGTTTATAGATTAGGAATTCTTTCAGAAATAGAAACCTTATGCCAGGAGTGAGTATGGAGTGGGAAAAATATGGACAAGTATATCAGGGAAGGAAAAGACTGACTAAAACAATTATTCCAAACTAGAAAGTATTGGGTTTAGAGAGATCTCTGGTGGAGGTGGGGGTGAGGGTTACCAGTACTGTGCACTCCGTAAAAACATTCTAATGAAATTTACAATCATACAAGGGTTAAAGCATTAACATACACAGTAATGTTTCTGAGCTTTAAGTAAACCAGCCATGGACTTTTGCAGATGCAGCTTGCTGGTAGAGAACTGCTATAAGGATGCCTCACAGTGTTTGTATTAGCTGACAACTGTAAATGGAAATAAAAAATAAAAGATTAGGAAAAGCTGACAAGGGGAGTGCTAGAGGAGGTAGGACTGTATCTATAATTGGTGCAATATAAGAAAGGAGTGGAAGGAAAATAGGCAAAACAGCTTAATAACACTATATTTACTGAGTTAAATTAAAAACTCTATGCAGTAATTTGACACTAAAAATATGTTCAAACAAATACAACAAGCATCCAGGCATACATACAGTGCACAACCAAGATTAATGTATAATATTCAGATTGGCCTGGGTGAACCGTCAGTGTAACATATGACAGTGTAACTACAACAGTATATATAGTACAAGGCATTACTACACTATAGCAGCTGAATGTCTGCAAACTATTTTTTATTGTATTTTATTTATTTGAAGTTTGTTTGCCAGGATGGTCCATTGGGCCAAATGAGCCCATTTTCAATGGAGTCCTGGGGAGAAAAGCTCCATAGATACAATATATAAAATATATAAAATAGCAGTTTGATAAAGTACAAGAAGAATACATATAAGCCAAAGTAAATGTTAATACAATTAGAAGACACAGCAGAACAATATGTAACAATTCATATGAGTTTACAATTTTTAGCCTCTAAGGATATATAGTCTCTATAAACTATAAGGAATTACATTACATCCCAGTTTAAGCATATAGTGAGCAGTTAAATTAGTTCACTGTTAATAGTTTGATATTACCTTTTAAAGTATAGCAGTAAGAATACAGCTGAAAAAGCACAGTATCTTCCTTTAAAACAGTGATAATTACACAATAGTTTCAATAATATGAGCTAAATGGTGAATAAGTCACAATAAAAACAAACAAAAAAAGAATAATAATCCATCTTAAAACAGTAATGCATAAGCAGAGTTCAGTTTGATAGCAAGACCAGGTGTTGAGCATAACCCTTTAAATATATACACATGTAAATGGTGGCATATCTTATTGCTTATAACAAATAATTAGCACATATTCTGAGAATCCTTGGATTTCTACAGAGAAAAAAAATACATTTAACAGAACTTACATGGAGGTCACACTACTGGAAGATGCCAAAACAGCAGGCAGAACAGACTAGAATAGTGACTAAATTTAAAATAAATCAGTAGTACCATGTGAAAAATTGACAAACTCAGTCAATAACTCAAGTGTTCCTGTCCATACAAGGAACACATCATCGACAAAGCATCTATAAAAAACTAATGTATCTAGAATAAACATTGTTGTTCAAAACCTGTTCTAGTTCTGAAAAGGCTAAAACTAGATTGGCTTAGCTGTTGGTATATACCATGCCCATCACTACACCAATTTTCTTCAGGAAAAATCTTTGCCAAAAATAAAAACATTGTTCTCCAAAATAATTTCCTGGGATTAGGAGATGAAACATTTATAAGCAGGGGCCTAAGAAATGAACCATGTATAGGCTGTCTGTGTCCTTTAGAGACATAAATGCTAAACCAGGGATGACTTTCCTGTTACCTATCCAATTATTCAAGTTACAGTTGAATTGAGTTAGGCTGGAGCTCTGCTTCACATGGATGGGGAGTGTATTCCAAAGAAGGTGAAGTCTCTAAGATACATACCTGTCTCGCCTGGTCCTATTTATATCACAGGCAAAATTTAAGTCTTTTGAAAGCATTTTTCTGGTGCTGTTTGTTTTGCAGATATGCAGGAGGTCCCTGGGGCCTGACAGTGTCTTGTATTCCAGGCATACAACTCCCCTCAATAGCCTGTAGGATGCAGACTACAGAGATAGGGCCTTGAGGTGGTCTTCATAGGACATGTTACTATACACTATATTCCTTTAGTGAGGAACCTCTGTAGAATTCAACATAGAATGATTTCCTCACTACTGTAGACATGTGATAGTCAAAGATTACATTACTTTTTATGTGTGTCCCCAAGTCCCTGATTACTGGGTCATTTGCCAGAGGTGCATTGTCCATATGATAGTTACCTGGGGTGGATGACTTCCCAAAGGATGCTATCATGTATTTCTTGGCATTTAGCTTAAGTTCATAGCTCTGATGCCCTTCTTGGAGATCATTTGTGTCAGTGGGGGATTCGATGACAGCTTCTAATTTGCAATCATCTTCAAACTCAGTCACCCAGAGGCCATTGACATTGGCCTTGACATCAGAGAAGTAAATGCCAAAAAGGAGCGGTCCCTAGACCAATCCCTGAGGGACGCCACTTGTGACTAGCCTCTTTGTAGAGGTGGATTCTCCAGTTCTAACTTCCTGGGTCCTGTCTGTGAGTTTGCTATCAATCCACTAAGGATTTTTACCTAACCTCTTGAGTTTGTCAACAATATCTGAGTGGGAATTGTGTCAAATGCGTTATCCAGGTCAAGATAGGGAGTCTTGATAATTTTGCCTTTATCCATTGCTTTGGTGACCTTCTCAGAGAAGCCTAGTAGGTTAAGTAGGCACGACTTGCCCTTAACAAAAACAAATAGTGTTGGGTCCAGATTATGAAGCTTTTTTTTCCCTTGGCTTCCACTGAAAATGCACTTTTTGGTCTAGTCAGACTTTCCTGGTAAACAAATGTCAAATAAATAAATGATGGGCACAGTAATTTTATTATAATCATACTCATCACGTTTCCAAACTATGCTGTCAGGACAGTTATGTCTTGTGAAGTACGTATGTATGTAACATACCCCACACTGTATTACTCAGCTTATTCAACTGTAAATCCATCTGAAATATATTTACAAACAGAAATAATGACTTTTACATCGGAATGTATTCTAAGGACTAATTAAAATCACACACATGCAAGTCACTCTGTAGTATAGCTACATTCATTCTAAATTTGTGAATGTCTTATTTCCATTGTTAAAAGGTAGCTCTCCCATTGCAATGGCATTTAATAAGCTAACTTTTAATTTCTACATGCTTTATCCCATGGGGTTAATTCCGAGCTGGTACAACAATATTTTAACATTGTGTAAACCCCCACATCACAATATGTCACAATTAATCCTCTTTCTCCTTACAAACTGCAAGGAGTAAAAGACTTGCCAATAAGCATCCCATTGTTGATCACTGGAATTTGTGTCAGTACGTTGAAAATCACACAAGGTGAAGCTCAGTGCCATGCTTCACACCTTTACTGCTATGCGATGTAAGCAGTACCATTGTGTCTGCCTAGGAGTCCATGACCTTTCAGTTGCCCAAATGCAACTGGTTAGACTGTGTGTCATTGCACACAACCCACTACCCATGAGTTCTGAATTGGGCACCAATTCATGCATATTTTCTTAGTTTGATTTTTGCAGACATGGTTGGCTAGGGAGAGAATGGTGCTAAATTTAGAGCACAAAAGGTGGGGTGTTGAGGAGTCCAGGATATTTGTGGCACTTCTCATGAAGAGTTACAGCCATAGGCTGCTGTAGGGGGTTATACCAGTTCTCAGTATAAGGCTGAGGCTTGAAATAGGATATCCAAGGCTGTCTCCAATGCAACAGGCATTCCACACTCTTGGGAACAATGTTGTCATCACTATAGTGACCATATGAAGTGCAAATAGGATCTCCTAAGCTGAAGGAGGCAAAGTTTAGGACTGCAAACAACCCCAGTTGTGTAAAGTATACTGACTTATAATCTGTCTATGATGTGGCATTCATGATCTAGCCAGTCAACAGAGGTTCTCATTATGTTTTCATATATACTTATTTTTTTTTATACTGTGCAGCTGTAAAGGAGATGGCTGCAAACTATGAAGTATGCCAGGAGAGATTAACTCATTTCAGAGATGCATGGGTAGGTGTGACTCAGGACTAAATTCAAACCAGAAATGTATTTGCATTTTCGCAAGCACTAGGATCATGAGCAGGCAAACCTGAGCCTTCATCTCAAGCATACATGCATGCCTTTCCCAATAACTCTTACTGCTTGAATTAGGCAATCAGAATGCCAGCTTAGCTGTGTGTGGGTTCAGTACCCAGAAACAGCAACTACTTGTTATTAAATAATAACTATTTATAAAATATTAACAGCAATAATATGCTGTGAAGAATTAACATATGGTAACTGTAATTATTAAATTAGAATGCATATTTACTATCCATCATAGGGAAATAAAGGTTGGTCTTTGTTATATTATAGCATTGAGATTTGTTTATTTTATGGCAAAATACCTTTCCATCATATATAGATGTGGCAAAGATGAGCAATAGTAAATTATTATAATAGTTGCTGTATTGCCAACAAAGTTTATTGAAAAAATTCAGTACTGCAACATGCCATGTATCAAATTATCTCATTTGTTTGTCTCCCTCACTCTTTTGCCCTCTCTTTCTTTATTTATTTTTATTTTTTTATTTTTTGTGGGTGGCTTATAATTTAACAACAATCTTACTAAAAAATTAATGATTGACAGTACAGACAGGTAGACAAACTACTGTGGCTTGGCCTGCCATACCTCCACAGATGGCAGCACAGACACCTAGTAGTTTGGGTTCACAACCTGACAGTGTTCTATCCACAATCCTTGACCCATCTCCTCCAAATTCATCAGGTAGCACTGCTGGTGTAGTGATACCCTCCAGGAGTAGTAGTAGTGGAGGTGGCGATTTTGGCACCTGGCAGGAGCCGACAGGGCTGGTGGAGAATATAATAGAAAGGGACCTCATTGCACATATCAAGTGGGGTTGAAAAGGTCCTGAGTCACATAACAAAGATGGTGCAACATCTGGCACTGACCAGGGAAGCTGCTACATGAGACAGTTTTGAGGGTGAGGATTCTTACTGTTCTTAAGGTGGACATGGGTGTACCTCCAGTGTCCCCTACCTATACCCAATCATGGAGTCCCCCTTTTGTCACCATCATCATCCCTGTCTATCTTGTATGTCCTGCATGTCTATGCATGCTTCCTAACCTACCCTACCTATTTGACCCACTCATTCCTAAGTTCCTTGTTGCCTGTCCAAAAAAAAAATTACACCACAGACATAGCTCTCCACTTCATTTGTATGTCATCTTGACACAATTGATTTGGTTCAATTGGCTATTCAACATTATTCTGCTCTTGTCACCTATCACTGGTTTGATGGCTCTGCAAAGTCATCAAATTGTGTGTGCAATTGTACATTTATATTGTGAAGAAGTGGACAGCTATAGTACTTTCCCACCACTCTCCTACAAATTCTTGTATTTCTCCCCTGTGTCCTACCCTGTGAATGCCAACCCTAGTTTCACCACTGTCCTATCCACCCCTTTTCACATATTTAATCTGGTCAAACAATAGATTCTCACTCAACACACATAGCCAGAAATGGCCATGGAAAAGCCTTCACTTTATGCCATCAGCATCTGCACGGAGTTTGGTATGGTACAGCAATGATGGGTGACAGTGAATTCTGTTTAACTTCTTATTGCAAAAGCTGAGAATGTCAATGCAATCTCAGGGTTCAGCTCATTTTCATGCAATGTCCTTAAATCTGTAGCACCATGAGAATATAGAGTAAAGACAGACTAAAGGCAGTACTGTGGAGCAGTTAATGTAACAGTTTTTAGGCTGCTGGATATAATAAAGTAGGAGCTCCTATGTGGGGTGTTGAAATGATTACCCTGTTTGTAGCCTGATGCTTTTGCATAGTGTCATTGGTTCAATTACAGCTGTAGGTCAATTTATTAATTCATGACATTCCATATTTCTATCATATATTTAATTGGAAATATCTGTGTTTCTCTCCATATAAAACATTTCCTTAACATACCATTTGAATACTTCAGCAAGAAATCATTTGCAAAAACACTGTAGCCCCAACAGGCAAACTTATTAATCCAACCTTATCCTGGTTAGGTATTTATGTTTATTGCACTCTCCTACCCCTTACGTATACCTATAACAAGCACTTTATTGCACAGAACATGACAGATTAATGAAGATTTATTAAGTAAGACTAAAACATCATACCGATGTTTCTACAGGTCCCACAGAACATATTGTTGCTATTCCTGTCAGCATTTATCTCTATTTCTTTCTGGTCACCCTTTCTGATTCAGTAAGTTCTCACTGTGCTTCAAGCATGTTATCTTAAGGTTGTGAAGTAATAATTTGTTTGTGGTGTGATGAGCTAACGCTCATATGTATAGAAAGATTTTTGAATAACTTCAATGGTTTTAATCTAGCTATTAGCTGAGTGTTACTATTTTTTGTTTCACTATTTTATGTGTACCCATTGGCTACATGTTGTTATGAGACACGATTATCTTTTTTCTGTCATTATCTACTTAGTCCCTGCCTCCATGTCACCCTGTAAATGAATCGTCTCCCTTCTGTATCATTAATCTTCTGCCTCTGCAGGTAACAAATGCAACTAAGGCTAAATGGAGGGACACAGCTCATGACAACAGCTTGTGATTTTATTGCCTTCATCCTCATTAGCCTGTTGCATTTTGCACCACTATGCTAAGCTATGTTAATTCAGTTCAATGTACTTTTCAACAAGCTGAAGAGTTGGAAGCACATATTACAGTGGTCAACAGGGTACTGAAAATGAATACATACATTCACATTTGCTGAATTATGCTGTCAAATTAACTCTCAGAAATATGATTTCCTACATGGCATGTTTAGATATTACTCAGGTATAAATATTTGTCTTGGAATGTTCTAAAGGTTCAAATATAGGTGGGTGAAAAAATGTTTTGTTTGACTCCTGTGGATGTAAATGTTGGCTACACATTTACTTAACACATCATAATCCTGCTGCTATATTAATGTGCTTGCTTCCTATTGTGAAGCCTGTTTTGTGCAGATCTTTGCTCAAAAGTCTGCACTGAGCAACATAAACTACTGCTAATTTCCATTCCAGGTTCAAAACTTCAAGATATTATTATGCATTTTGCCATCAGTAGCACAACTGCTTGCCAGCCCTGCACTCAGAGAGTGAAAAATAAATGCAAAAGATTAAATAATTCTTGTTTTTGGTTGCACAACATTTGCACGTCTTAGGTTCATAGGTTCATAGGTAAGTACTAGGCTATCGGCCCTAGAGCTTATAAAAGCCCGACCAAAAAGGTACCCTGGCGTTTGCCACCCAAGAACATTATTTTCCTGTGCCACTGTCGAGCGGAGCCACAGAGGCTGTTATTTTTAACAGGATGATCTTGTTTCTGAATGATGTTGACTCAGTTAATTCAGTCGTTTAATGTATGTCTGCACAGTGTTTACAATTGCATCTATTTAATGAGCTGTGTTAACCTATTCTAACATAATCCATCACTGTTATTTTGTAGTGCACTGTCCTATGTATGAGATAATACAGGGGTGTAATCATTCCAACATGAAGTTGCAGGAAAGTTTGATTGATACTCCAGTGGTGTATAACTCTGAATATCTATGGCATCTCATAATGTGAAACACATCAATGGCTCTCACAGTAATGCAATGTACATGAAGGATAGTATCTCAATTTTAGTAGAAAAGTATGTCATGTGACAATCATAGTGATGTTATATTCTCATGTGCACACATATGCATCTGTTATACAACCTGTGATATAGAGTACCATCTATTCCAAACAGTGGATTTAAAAAAAAAAGTTCAGATACCCTATTTCACTTTACTAAATTCAGTCTTCTCCAGTGGCACTTGGAAATGATACAGTGCTCTCTAGATTTTGTAACTAGATAGGAAGAAGGTTTGGTGATCAAGCCAATATGGAGAATGTGTGTGTGTGTGTGTGTGTGTGTGTGTGTGTGTGTGTGCTTACAGTTTGGTGAACATGTGCTCAATCAGATTCTACTCTGGATACACATTTTAAACTGCTAGATGACTCTACCATCCCCTAACCCTAACTTTTACAACCACAACTTCTTTGCAACACAAGGATATAGTTAGTTATACTGCTTGTACTCTTCTGAGTACAATTTTCTATACATTACCTAAAGTAAACATGGCTTTTTTTAGGCCATATTCTGTCCACAACTGTCTAAATTAATGTTTTTAATAAGAGACTTATAAATATAAAAAATATATATATATTTTGTGCTTTTAGAGGAAACTTGATGCAAATATTTGTTAACTGGGGGTTTGGGAATGTTTCATTTTTCAAATGACAGGTGTTTTGTGAGGCAGACATAAGAGCACATGCTTACAAAATTATATTATCTGCCCCCTCCATGCAACACACTGATGAGGTAATTCTTTCACAAGTAAACTCTCACAATTTAAATGTCAGACTTCTCTTGTGGTGCTTATAGAACCATTGAATGTGCAAATAGATATGTAGGTTTAAATACAGCAGTGCTTAACTTCTTCAAATATCTGTGACCAAAAATGAATTCATGATTGGTTTACACACATTTGCAGTGGCAGATTTTACAACCCCAGATGAATGTCAACTTAATTTTACCAGACACGTCTCCTTGGCAATAGACTGTGAATGCCATCCCTTTGTAGATGCTGCATGCCTCACTTCTACTTAAATATTCTTCAGTGGCTTGGCTGCTGATAATGTGCTGTATAGATGGTGTAAGTGGTTAGGTAGGTGGGTCAAGTCCATCACTGGTTAAATTGTGTGACAATGAGTACTGGCATATACTGTTAGCCACATCACAACCACCTTTATTTATACCTCTACTTATGAGATGGATTTACAGAGGCACACTTTTACACTATCAAATCGTAGCATCCCCAGGGAAAATAACTTTTTGGCCACACGATTACATAATGCTAACATAAAATGTTGTAGTAAATGTTGCAGTAAAAAAACTGCTGTATCTCACAGCTGTAGTGCAGATTCTGCTGCGGTGTAACACTTTGACACTGTGTAACTACATATGTAGGATCTTTGATGCCATCTGTGAGGGTGCCTTTCACCCTCATACTGTGTATACTACTCTTCAAATACATATATGATGTGTAGCTGTACAGTGTTATTGTGCATTTCAATACTTTTTAGCATGAATATCCAGGTAACAAACAGCGGTGATGTCATCCATTTAACTTTACACTGTCCCAGCTGTACCTCAACATGTCATGTGGTACTTGTGATTCTGGTACTGATCTTGGGTAGCTCGTTCGAATCTAGCCATTGCACCAGTCATATTGGGACTGTCCATGTGGCTAACACTGTTGTCAAACGCATTAGCTGCATACATGTATTGAAGTTGATTCCTCTTACAAAATGCTATGATAATTTGTCACATAGCTTTTTTTCAGTGTAATGATGAAGTGTGGTTAGATTTTCCTTACATAACATGTGTAGCAAGCATTATCCTAAGGCATGAGTGAATGAAATGACACACTGCTTGTTGCTGATTTCATATATCAATTACTGGCACACATATCCCTTGCAGCAATAACATGTTGTATACCTTTACATACCAACATATCTCACAATTGTAGTGCCATTTTGACCGTGGTATATTCATCATATACAGTAGCATGCATTTTCTGTTGTCAAATGCTCATGTGCTCAGCATCCACATTTGGTGCCTGTTATCATTGTTAAATCTTATACTGAAATGCATGAATAGCATCACCATAGTTATAATGTGTCAACTTACATTAGGAAAGGCCTCCACTGTCCCTTTTATTGAAGAGATTGTTTACAACATGCATCTAATGTAATAAGTTAGCATAAGCTGAGTGTCACACTTGTGTTAAGACTTTCTCTGTGGTGCTTGTGGTTCATCCGCATGTCATTATTTGGTAGATTGCTGTTCCATTCCTTAAAGGGCAGCATTATCTGGCTGTACTGATGTTACATAAGCAATGTTGCATCTAGTCATTCTTATCCATTTTTATGTTGGACAATGATATATTATCTCAGGTTGTGATTGCATGGCAGTGAAATGGTTATTCAGGGCATGTCATGCTGTGAGTGCCCCTGTGGCACATGCATTGAATACTGGTTTGTATAGCATACCTAAATATGGTCCAGTTCTGGGTCAGTGTGTTACTAAAAGATGGAAACAGCTTCCATGTCAAAGAAGCATAGCAATTGTACTGCTCAATGTTGTGTGGACGGTAACATGTGTAGCTGTTTTCCAGCATTCTGACTAAATCCAGATATTCATATTATATCCATTACTCCTTTCTTATTGCACACATTTGGTTCAGTTATTTGCGGCAGCCTCTTTTGCTATCTGATGTGGCAATGGAGTCAATATATAGGTCTGTAGAGAGTCTTGTATAATAAGCAGGGGGTTGAATTTGGTAACATCTGTCTGTCAAAAATGTAGCGTTGTCGCCTCACAGCAAGAGGGTCTCCCTTTCGATTCTTGGCTGGAGCGCCTTCTGTGTGGAGTCTGCATGTCCTCCCCACGGTTGAGTGGTGTTCGAAAGACATGCATAGGGTATACCTTCGTTGAAGGTTGGGCTTTGAGCTGCCACCTTGGCACTGTAAAAATCTACTGCCAATCATTAGCAGACCGGAGTTCCACTGTGGCGACCCCTAACCAGAAAAAGCTGAAAGAAGAACAATAGTTATGGCAGGCCATTCATACATCTTATTATATGAAATTGCTGTGTTCTTCATGACATGACCAATGTGCATATTTCTGTGGTGCCATGATTGTTTTGCAGTTCTCTGATATATGTCCTGGCATGTGTTCAAAAATGGCAAGGTATGAATGTTTATTATGTCATTTGTTGCTCACATGCATTACCTAATGCCAACATAATTATGCTCTGTATTGAATGTCTTAATCCAGACATTTTTTTATTACAGAAATTGTTTTCAACATACTATACAGGTTAATGACAGATGAGGAATTCCATAAATGTTTTTTACTGTATGGCATGCTGCCAGACATACTGTACATCTCAAACTCTTAGAGCAAGAGATCTGGAAAAAGCCATAAAGAAAAGTAGGACAAAAGCCCACAATTAGGGAAAGATTTTAAATATTGCTCTTAAAAACTTAGAAAGTTGATAGAATAACAGGTTTTGCATTAGCATGAATTTTCTGAAGGGTATGAAGTCTGAAACTCAAATGTCTGTCTATTTTCTAACTTCAATCTTTAATGATTTGCCACTCATTTACCAGTAAACCACAATTTTCTGTAAAAAAACAGAATAAAAATATGAGGCAAAAATCTGGACATTCTGCCAAAATCTTTACAGTTGAGAGGTATGCTGCCAGACCATCAGAAATTGTGATCTGTTCTCTGCTGTTATGTTACTGTTCCTTGTAATTCCATGTGAGCATGCTCAGTATAACTATGTCTGAGACATTTGCAAATCATCAATGGAAAACCTAAACTCATGACTTGTCATTAATCTGTGTTGTCATTTGTCACTAGTTTGTTGTGTGTTACTAGATTACCATATAGCACTTGCGTGACTATACAATACTTCTTTGTCTGTTACATGTTTGTGGGTGTTAAATGGCTTACCTGTGGGTGCCACTGTCATTTATTTGAAAACATACATCTCTTTCTGATGTGCCTGACATTGCAGCTGTAATGTCCATTTGTTCATGAATATATATGCTGAGGTGCAGAATACACCAGTGATGTCAGCTTGCATAGATAAATTCCCTGAATATATGTCTCATATAACTGCAATCTATGTATTCATCCCATAATGTACCTTCTGTCCTTGCTGTTATCTCAACTCAGCATTTATTAACGTGTATCACATTTTCACTCCCTTTGTTACATTGCAGCTTTATATCCATATAGGTTCGTAGGTTCATAGGTAGGTACTAGGTTATAGGCCCTAGGGCCGATATAAGCCTAGCCAAAAAGGTACCCTGGCTTTCACCACCCAAGAAAATTATTTTCCTGTGCCTCTGCCGAGCAGAGCCACAGAAGTGATCCCTGGGGTGAATTTCCTATCTCCCATCCAGTCATTAAGATTTTTCTTGAAGAGTGCTAATGAGAACCTTTGTTTGATATAGATAGGTAGTTTGTTCCAGAGTATGGGAAGTCTCTGGGACAGGAATCTATCCCTCAAGCATGTTCTGTTTATTGTGGTGACTAGGTTTAGGTCCCTAGAGTGTGTAGCTTGGAGGGATTGGGATTTCCTTAAGTGGAGCATGTCCAACAGCTCTGGGTTTAACATAGCTTTGTATGTTAGGCAGAGATCACCTCTGAGTAGGCAATATGCGACGGAGTAAAGCTGGAGTTATTTGAGACAGTCTACGTAGGGCATCTGTTTGAGGCCAGTAATCCTCTTTGTGAGGTATTTCTGCGGCCTTTCTAGTTGTTGTAGATGTGTTGTGAGGTACATATCAAAAAAGGCATTGTACTCTATAATGGGTCTAATGACTGATGAGTAGAGGAGAACAATGACCTCTTGTTTCCTGGATGAGAAACCTTTTGTGATGAGGTGTGCCACGTAGAAGGATTTCCTGACTTCTGTTACGATGTGATTTTCAAAGGAGAGACTGTTGTCAACCTGTGTCCCAAGGTCTCTTATCACACCTTCAGTGTTAAGTAGACTACTGCCTATGTAGTAGTTCATGGGTACAGAGTTTTTACCAAAAGGGATGACAATGCACTTTTTGGCATTGAGCTTGAGGCCTTGTCTTTGACACCAGGCATCTGTCTCAGTGAGGCCCTTTTGTAGGATGTCCACATCATTAGGAGTTTTGATTATGTAGCCTAGTTTGCAGTCATCTGCCAACTTTGTTAGCCAAAGACCTTCTGTACTTCTGGGAAGTAGATACGAAACAGGAGAGGACCCAGGACTGAACCCTGTGGTACTCCACTTGTCACTGGTCTGAAGTCAGATTTAGACTGCTACTTTCACAGTGTGGCTTCTGTCAGTGAGCCAGTTGGCAACCCATCTTGTGACATAGGGATTTATACCTAGTTTAGTGAGTTTATCTATAATTCCAGAGTGGGGGATGGTGTCAAAAGCCTTGGCGAGATTTAGATAGGCTGTGTGCCTCATTTATGGCTTTGGTGATCACTTCAAAGAAGTCTATCAGGTTAAGGAGACATGATCTGCCTTTTACAAACCCAAACTGGGTGGGGTCCAGAGTTTGAGGATTACCAATGTCATTGTTTATAAGTTCCATGATGATACGTTCCATAGCCTTGCAGACCAGGCTCGTTAGTCTAATGGGGTGGTAGTTCCTGGGGTCCATGGTGCTCCCCCTTTGTGGAGTGGGATAACCATTGCTGTGCACTATTCAGTGGGCACAAATCCTGATCTGAGGCTATGATTGAACATGGTACTTAGGTGGGGTGCCAGTTCGTTCTGTAGTTCATGTAGAATGCAGCCTGGGATGCTGTCAGGTCACATGGATGCTGTGTTCTTGGCTTTAGAGAGTGTGGTTTTTACCTGTGCAGCCGTGATTACAGGAACTTTGCATTCTTCCGGTATAGAGATGGGCCCTTTAGGGGGTGAGAGGGGGGTAAAGTTAGCACTGAACCTATCTGCCAGGATGTTGGCAATATCAGTTGGTTCTGTATATTTAGTGCCATTGGGCTGTAACTCAGAGCTGATCTGACTGTTGCTATTGAGATTCTTGACTCAGCTACAGAATGCTTTGTGGTTGTCTTTAGAATCAGTGGCAATTTTGTTTTCATATCTAGCTTTGGAGGATTTTATGAGGGATCTCAGCTTTTTACTGAGGCTGAATAGGGAGTTCCTCCAATCATGGGATTTTACTCTTTTTTTGCAACAGTTTCTTTCTTCTGTTGTAGAGTTCGTTTATGGCAGAGGACAACCAGATTGGCTTCCTTTTTTGGAGGATAGCATCTTGGTTCTGTTAGGGATTGCATAATCCATGCACTCATGTAAATTCTTATAAAGTGCATTTGTGTAGGATTCAGCAGTCGTACCTCTATTGTCCATTTGCATGGGTGTTTTGAAGTTTGCCACTTCTGTCTCAAGAAGTGTGAAGTTGGCTTTGGAGAAATTTTTTACAGTGGTTTCCCAAATGGGGGGTGGGGGCCGGATGTGGATGTCTAGGGTGATTAGCTTATTGTCGGATCTGACCAATGAGGAACTGACCTCTGGTGTGGAACACTGGTTGCCCATGTTTGTAATGACCAGGTCTAGAATATTGCTGCCCCTGGTGGGGGTGTGGATAAGTTGATCCAAGGCATTAGAATTTATGAATTCCAGAAAATGTTTAGCAAAAAAGTTGGTACATGAGTAGTTTTCCCAGTTAATGGTGGGGTAGTTGAAATCACCCATTATTAGGGTGTTGTCACCTAATATTTTTCCAGTGTATCAAGAAATGAGGAGTGGTAATCCTGGGGCATGGAGGGGGATCTATAGCAAGCTACCATTTGGATTGCAGTCTTGCCCTGAGTTAGTTGCACTTGGATAATCTCGGATGTGTTATGCTGAGCAACTAGCCTGGAGGTGTGGATATCCTTAATGCCAATAGCCTAGTACCTACCTATGAATCCATGAACCTATAAGATCTATTTACAATAGGGATATAGGGTAATAGTTTGATTGATCTGTGGGGTCCATGGAAGTCTTTGTGAAAATCAGCACTTTCATACAACAAACTCCTTGGGAAATTGTTTTTCATGATAGAGTCCTCATAAAAATGATAAAAGGGGTCAACAATTTCCTCTTTGAGACACTTATAAAAGGCAGTGGATACACCATCCAGTCCTAATGCTATTTTGTTTTGCCACTCCTGGCATTTAAATGCAGTTTGGTAGAACAATCACCTTAGCCCAATAAAACATACACTAGCATAATTCTCAAGTTGCAGATTTTAAATGTTGGAACAAAAGCCCTTGAAAAATAAAGCCATCCAGCCAAAATCTGGATATAAAATTAACAGATACTGTGAATACAAAATAGCACAAAAATGCTCATGTTTGTAGTAGGAATCCAGAATACTACTCAGGAATGGATTTCCTTCAAAGCTCAAAGTTTCAAAACTTCGAACAGCAAATGGTCAAGACAATAAGATCGAAGTTTTGAAACTTTGAACATTTTGAATGGAGATTGTCATACAGCACAAAATGGGGAAATTTACAGTTTTCCTCGCTGTAGTGCAATCTCGGAGTTGGTATATTTATTTAGCATGGGGTGTGGGGGGTGCAGGGGAGCACGTAAAAAAAAATGTTTTTATTTTTTTTTTATATTACAATTTTGAAGTTTCAAAACTTCAACCTTTTGGGCTCGACCATTTGCAGTTTGAAATTTTGGAACTTCAAGCTTGTAAAGTAGATCCCACAGGAACACATGTTAAAAAAATCAAAGAGGCAATGGTGGAAAATATAAACACATTATCAAAGCATCAGTGTAAATTCTGCAATCTTTAATGAACTGCACTGCAAATTTTACTACACAAAGTCATTTATTTTTGTTTCTGGAAATGGGAGAAGTAAGATGTCCTCTTTCTTTAAACTGATGATGCCACTAGTATGTTGGTCATGTGCAATGGTTTTCTGTATAGTAGACAGCTTCAAAAATCATGTGTGATGAGGGATGATTCAGAAAATTATGTGAAAGGGTAAATCAATCTGAAAATAGGGACATATCTCCAAAAACATGTACATCATTTGCAGGGTAAATCAGGCCTGGATAAAGGAACATTCTTCCAAAACAGGGGCAGTTGAGAGGTCCGCACACCACTAGCTGCTATTTTCTTATACATTGCTTCATTTGGTGTAGTATTTCCAACTACAGCTGTCTATCATTCTACATTTTTGTTTATAAAAATGTTCACTGCTCACTATAGTGGCTTTTAAATTCAGTTTTGTTAGATTGCATTTCAGTTTATAATAGTAATTGAAAAAATTACATGGAGCTGCTTACTGCTTGGTGTGATGGATTTGAAGTGTTCTTAAGACACTCAGTCTTGCTGGCTGGATTCTGCTAAAATTCAAAGTCTGGTTATATTTGCATTCACAGTCTGTTGCATACAGAAACTTGCAGAATATACACTGATGAGAGAATATACTTTGCAGCATCAACTTTAGAGAGCAGTAACAAATAACTTTTTATAATAAACCAAATGGAACCACATTGCAGCTTAAAAGTACTGCTCCAACTTTATTTCTCATATAGTACAGATGATGTGAGAGATATAACATTTACCTTAGGACACATGAGTCCCTACCATACCTCTAACATAACTGGATTTATACAGCTCTTTATATACAGTTTTTAGTCATGCATAAACATATTTTGGAGAATTGCTTATCCTGTAGAAACAATACTAAACTTCCTTGTTTAACAATGTCTTGTAAGAGACCATCTTTTCTGACAGTGTGAATATCCTGTAACAGTGTCCTGATGTCCATGTAGAAAAACATATTTTTGAGGAAACACATTGTTCTGTATTCTATTTGGATCTGTGTATAAAAACATATGTTCTTGTGTCAATGCTGATAAGCATATCCTGTTTTCCATGCAGAAAAACATATTTTTCAGAAAACACATTGTCAGAGATCAGCTTTTCTGACAGTGTGAACATCCTGTATTTTATTTGGATCTTTGTATAAAACATCTGTTCTTGTGCCATATCCTGTTTTCATGCAGAAAAACATATTTTGAGAAAACACATTGTCACAGTGTCATAAACATATCCTGTTGTTTTAGGAAACATATTGTGTCCATCCTGTTATTTTAGGAAACATATTGTGTCCATTTTTTATATGCAGAATAACATGTCAGTGTTCTTTAAAAGCAGATTTTGCATTTTTGTTCTTGCATACATCCTGTTTGAGTCTGTAAGGGAAAAATGTCCATTCTTTAAAAGCAGATTTTGTATTTTTGCTCTGGCATACATCCTGTTTGAGTCTGTAAGGGAAAAATGTCCATTCAGCAGATTCCTTTTCCAAGCCATGGTAATTTAGTATGGATGCTGATTACATATTACTAAACTCTATTTCTACATTTAAGCAAGCTTTTATCTTATACATTATTTATGTTGCATAATTGCAGCAAAATTACTTTCAACCTTAGTATATTGTTGAGCACACTCTAACAATTCCGTCTTTTTTATTTTAAACTAGAGAAATAAATTCAGCATTATTTGTTAATACTTTTTCATTATGACAATTAACAACAGTAACTTGACTAGCTTTTGTTAAGCAGACTTTAATACATGTAAATAATATGCAACCAAGCATTACAATAACAATAAAAGAAATTAAAAATACAGTGATTTTTCCTGTCCATCCTGTAAATAGATTACTAAACCATTCACTCCAGTCATCATTCCAGTTTTTTCTAGTATGTTGAGACACTTGTGCAATCACTTCTAAATGTGCTTTTACAGATTCTGTTTTGTCTGGAATAAATGTACAACATTGTTCTCCTATTAAAGCACATGTACCCCCTTGTGATGCTAATATGTAATCTAATGCCATTCGATTTTGCAAAACCATAGTTCGTATTGCTGTCATTTCGACAGTAATGTCAAGGACTGCATTGAAAGTGGCATTTGCCAATACCTCAACTAATTTAGATAGTTTTCTCAGTTCCCAGATGGCTTTTGCAGCCCCGTACCAAGGGAAAATACCTGCTCCAGAGATTACATCATCTCCTAAATCCATATCTTTTAATTTAATATAATCAAGATTTTGATTATATATATGCGATGTATCTAAGGTGTCTACTGGATTTTCTGGACTTTCAATTACAGGTAATATATCCCTTTTCTTTTTTGTATTCCTAATGTTTCCTTTTGGTAACTCTTTTACATGATGCATTGCTGGCACCACCAATCCTATATAACAGGTGCCATCCCATCCCTTTGGTAACCATTTATAAGCATATTTACCACAGATGTAATATAACCCATCTGATAGAGCAACACTGCTATTTACCAGACTGCCATTTACTTGCCCCATAGTAGGAGTTTTATCATGTACAACTGTAAAGCTTTTATCTGTTTTACTTCTCCAACATGTAATATTAGTTTTACAGTCATTTTTGTCATTTTGTGTAAAATGAAATACTGCTGTGTCACTTAATATTAACTGACCCTTAATTGGTATTAAAATAGGAAAACCATGAGAAAATACTCCACGTACTGGTATGTAGTTGTGAAAATTTATCATTTCAATTGTTTGAATACAATTGCTATTACCCACTGGAACAGTTCCATTTTGTTGAAAACATGTGATCCCCTGTACTATAGCAGATAACTGTACTCTTGCTTTACGTAATTGTACATTTATAACTTGATCTCCTGTTTCATTTATTAATACTCTCCAACTACTAAGAGAATTTAGTAGAATAGGTATTAGAGGCATTACCCCTGTTATTTTTGGTATTAAACTACATACCCAACAATTAGAAACATTCATGCTTTTTGCATACCAACATTGTCTTGCTAAGAAAGTGTTAAAAGATGGTGACCAGTCTTGTTCATTTTTCCACATTTCTTTACTCTCTCTTATGTATCTTTACAGTTTGATTAACAGGTTGTAAGTATAATTTAATACTAAGCAATACAATAATAGTTAGTATAATAGCTATTATCAATTTAAAAAAACATCCTTTAAATAGAAATTCCATTGTTGAATCATTTTGCTTTTGGTCATCCGAAACTGGATTTCCAAAAGGATGCACTTTAAACCATGTCAATTTCATTAGGGTTTTCTCTGTTGGAAACCTACAAAAGAATACATTTAATCAGATTTACATTGTTCACTATTTTTATCATTCTTAGTTGATCTTTATGTACCAACATTGTTCTGTTTTTCTTTTTTCCTTTGATTTTGTACACTAATGGTCCAATTTGTTCCACTACTTCAAAAGGGCCTTGCCAATTGCTAGCCCATGGCCCTTCCATTTGGAATGTTTTTACCAATACTTTGGTTCCACAGGGAAGGTTTTCTTCAGCTGGTATTATTGGCACCTTTTTCCATAGATGGAACGCTTGCTCCCTTGCATTATAGTCACATATACTAGTAAGTTGTTTTAGCCATTCCTGATGTTTGCTAATTTCTAGCATGGGCCTACCATTAGGTAAATCTGGATCAAATGGTAATTGTATGGGCATTTTGTGGCCTGTCATTATTTCATATGGGGAAATACCTGTTTTGTTGTTTGGTGTTGCTCGAATACCCATTAAAATACCAGGCAGATGATGTACCCATGTATTGCCCTTTTCCAAGCATGCTTTTTTTAGATGTTCTTTTAACGTCCGATTCATACGTTCTACAATGCCATTTGATTGTGGATGGTATGGTACATGAAACCTTTGCTGTATGCCTAACAAATTACACATTTGTTTAATGAGATCACTAACAAACTGTGGGCCATTGTCTGACTCTATAACCCGTGGCCATCCCCAATGACAGAAAATATTTTTCCATAAGGCTTCTGCTGTTGCCTTTGCTGTCATGGTTTTGGTAGGAATTGCTTCTACCCATTTTGAAAAGACATCCACTACTACTAGTAGATATCTGTAACCTCCCTTTGTTGTTGATAATGGACCTGCATAATCTATTTGAACTGCATACCATGGCCCATCCGCTGGCTGTACTCGATGTAACTGAGGCCTTTTGCTTTTAGCATTTACCTGAAGACAGATTAAACATTCTTCTATAATCAGTTTGCAGTCCTTTTTTAAATTTGGGTTCCAATACTTTTCTTTTACAACTGCCCATAATTTTCAGTTCCTATATGGCCCAGTATTTGGTGATTTAACTTGACCAACTGGCGTGCCAACTGAAATGGTACATATGGCAACTGTAACCCTTTGGAGGTCGTGTATGCATAGTACTCCTTTGGTGGTATACCTGCCAATCTGCACTGATTGGTCTCTTCTTTTAAGCCCTGTTGTTTTTGTATATTTACAAGGTCTTTCTCTATTGACTCTTTATCTAGCTCTTTTAAGACACTAACTTCTACATTGGCACACTCATATTCTGGAAGTTCTTTTCCATTTTGTGATGCTTGTTTGGCCAAGGTATTAGCTAACACATTTAATCTGTAAGTTTCACTGGTTGGCTTTTGATGTGCTTTTACTTTTAAGATGCTATACTGTCCTTGTTGCTTTGACATTGTTATAACTTTATATATGTCTTTTAATACTCCAGCATGCCGTAATGGTTTACCTACACTATCCACAAATCCTCGTCTTACCCAGGTTTCCATATGTAGTCTTAAAGAATTTACTACATAAGCACTATCTGAAAAAATGTTAATAGGATTGTAATACTTTAGCACATACAATACTGCCTCCAGTTCAGCTCTTTGAGCTGACATATGCCCTGGTAACTTGATTAGTTCAGGAGAACCCAGTTGTGGATTCTCTGGAACTATGGCAAATCCTGTCCAGTATCTGCCTTGGTCCCAATATCGTGCTCCATCCACAAAGATGGATGGCTTAAAGTGATCAAAATCAGATGCTAAAATTGCACCTCAGGTGACATTATCTTTTCTAAACAGTTATGCTGTTTTCCTTCATATCCCATATGGTTTGACAAATGGTATTTATCCTCTGTCTGTATAGTAACAGTTTTCATTCCAAAAAGTGCCATCCATTTTGCAAAGACTGCCTGACTAATACCATCTGTAATTTTATTCATTTCAAAACTGTCTATCAAAGCTTTTACAGCTTGATGTGGTGTTTGTACTATAATGCTGGAAAATACGGTCAAATATTCAGTTTGTTTAATACCCCAGTAAATGGCTAATAACTGCTGTATACATGGATGGTAACCCAATTCCACTGGAGTCATCTTTCTGCTAAAGAAAGTGACTGGGTGTAATGTTTTTTCCATTCTGTTGTCACTACCATGTGGCCATTCCTGTAGTAGTACCACAGACAGTGTTTTTTCCTGCTGCTGCTTGTAACACAAATGGTAACCTTGGAGTGGGCGCTATTAGTTCTGTAGCTTGTGCTAGTTTTATTTTTATCTGTGAAAATGCCTCCTCTTCATGAGATCCCCACTCTAAAAGGTGGAGTTCTTTTGTTCATGTAACATTTTGTATAGGGAGCAGCCACGGCTGCATAATCCTCTATAAATTCCCTATTGTAATTCATGATTCCCATGAATTTATGTAAGTCTGCTATAGTCAGTGGCTTTTCCATTTGTAAAATGCCTTGTACACGTACAGGGCAAGGAGATCTTCCTGTTGGTTTTATAATAGTACCTAGAAACTTAACTTTTGTGTCATAAACTGAATTTTTTCACTTTTAACCTTAAACCCTGCTTGCTGTAGAGTATGAAAAACTCTCTTAAGAAGCCGTACATGCTCCTCTACTGTTTCTGACTGAATTAAAATATCATCAATGTAATGTATTACTGAATCATCCTTTTCCAAATGTTGTAGAATGGATCCTACTGTCTGATGAAAAATAACTGGACTGTTTTGAAACCCTTGTGGTAACCTTGTCATAACATATTGCTGGTTTTTAAATGTAAAGGCAAATCTTGGCCAATCTTTTTTCCTGAGTGGCACTGCAAAAAGCCGTTTGCTAAATCTTTTACTGTAAACCACTTACTTTGTGGCTTAATATGTGCAGCCAACTCTGGGACTCCTGGAATCAAGTGTGCTCTAGGAATGGTATATTGATTAACCTTTCGTAAATCAATAACAAGACGATAACTACCATCTTTTTCTTAACTGGCCAGATTGGTGAATTTGTAGGACTGTTGCCTTTTTGTATAATCCCTTCTCTTTCCCATTCTGCAATACATTTTTCCATATGTTCTTCTGCTTCCCTAGGAATAGGATATTGTTTTTGAAAAGGTGGTATATAGTCCTGATCACTTCCTATTCCTACTGGGCTTTCTAGTTTCCCACAATCACTGGGACCCTTGGACCATAGATTTGGGAATTGCTGTTGTAAATGCTTCCATACATCCTCACTGTCTGTATTTATATAGCCTGTAGGTTTTTCAGGTTTGTCAGGTAGAGAGATTGCATAGCAACCTGTATTTTGATCTTCCTCTCTTTGTTGTTTGTCTCCCATCCACAGAATTTCATTAGGTAAATCAATTACAATGCCTAAAGGTCCTAGAATGTCCATACCAATAATGGTATTTGTGCAAGATGGATGCATTAAAAATGCACCCTTCCATATTTGTCCCTCTTGACTAAACTTTATGTCCACATTTTGGCTACTCACTGCATAGCATCCTGTGCCTTTAAATGCTGAAATGCAAACCTTTTTTATAGGATTTACTGGTAACTGTCTGTTTGTGACAGATACTGCTGCTCCTGTGTCTATTAAGACATTTTTTCACAGTGACCCCTCTACCCAAATATCAATCAGTGGTCGTTCATCTCGACCCTTTTTAAAGGTAGTCAGGAAAGATACCAGAGTATGGGGGGGCACATCCCTATTGTAAGGAAATCCACTCATCCTCTCCTTTATTATCAAATGCAATATGACACACCTCATGTTTTTGTTTGTCATCTTCTTCTGTGTCTGAATGATCTACATATTTAGTTTTTTCAATCTCTTTTTTTAACTGTTGCCTAGCTATTCCTTCTGCCTGTTCTATCAAATGTTTCAGATTTACAGGTGAAACTGTTTGAAAATCTGCCGGGCATACTTTCCCTTTTCCTGTATATTGATGGCTCTTATAACTGTTTTTACTAATATTGTAAGGTTTTTGTACATGATCCTGCTTTTCTGACTTTACTTGTAAATCTGTTTGCTCTCTTTTTGGAAACACTCCCTGTTCTTCCTTCTTTTTGCGCCAGGCTTTGTAATGATCACAATTTTGCTTAACATGTCCTATTTTTTTTACAAAAGAAGCATGTTGGTGCCTTTTGCTCATTACCTGTGCTTGATCCTGTTACTACAAGCATAGAGGCAGGAGCTGGTGGTGCTGACACAGCTCTTTCTGCTGGTGGTTGGTCACACCATCTTTGCCTTCCCCTGTTTTTGACTTCACCAATTACTTCAAATGGCTCACTATTATCTTCACATGCAAAGATATGGTGTGAGTATAAAGTCCCATCATCGGCCATAGTCCGTCCCCTCATTAGTTTTTGTACCAAATCAGTGAGGGTATCAGAATTTTCTTCGTAGATACATTTAATATCCCCTGGAACTCCTTTGACTTGTTCTTAGAAGCAATGTATTAACTGTTTTTGTATGTCTCTTTTTCCAATGTCTCTTGTCTGTTTTTTTATATATGATTTGAAATGCAAGTCTAAAATGATCACTTTGTTCCATTAATTTATCTGTGATAGTAATTTTAAAATTATCTAATAATTTGGCTGTGAGAGGCTGCCCTTGTGTAAATGCCATTAAAACGGCTGTCATACATCCTACTTTAGTGTTCAACTGATAATCATCTTGCTTTAATTGTATGAAAGTTTTAAAACATTTGGGAATGAAAATCCAGAAACATCTAAGTAATGCATCTGTCCATATATCAGATCCTGCTGTATATGCCACCCATTCTTCAAATGTAAGCATGTTATACAATATGCCTTTTTTATCATTCCACTGTGGTAAACTCTATAATAATCTAGACTGTGTATATAAATCTATAGTGGTTCCCTGTCCCTGTTCTATAATTTGGACTGGTTTTGTTCTTTTTTAACTCTTCTTTAAGCTGGGATATCAAAATAGTATTTTGGAGGTTAGTCTCTGTTAATTCATCTAATTCTTCTTCCTTTTCCTTCAGATGCTGTTTAAGGTCTGTCATTTCTACCTGTAAGTGTTTAAGGGATATATGATACCTGTTATTGGATTCCTCTGTTGACTGCAGAGCTCCTATGCACTTTTGACAGAGATCTTGAATGTCAGTTTTGAACATTTTAAATTCATTTTGTTTCTCTTTTAAAAACTTATTAAAGTCTTCTGTCAATGTATCATAAACTTTGTTTCTGTCCTCATCTGTATGTGTAGCCGTGGCATCATTCCATGCTTGTACATAATTTTTAAAGGGAGTTACAAGATCTACAGGGGACTCTGTCAATAATAGATTTGATTGCTGTTGTAATTCAGAAATTAATGTACTGACAGGACATAACTGCTTTACATCTGGATATAATGAAAACTGTGTATCCTTAATTAATTCTTTATCATGAACAGATCTGTCTGCACAGTCTAGTTTTTTAGCAATATCATGTAATACTTGTTTATGGCATATTACACAAAATGCAGTTTCCTTTGAATCACACAATAAACATTTACTATGATATACTTCATTTTTTGTTGCAAATACCAATCAAATGTTACAATCCACTTACATAATGCTGGTATGTCAACTTGCCCTAACAAGGTTTTACACTTACTAATGTGTTGTGTATACCAACATTGCAATTTACTCCATATTTTATCTGGTTGTTCTGCTACATTAAGAGTAAAACTTGGCTTACATTTGCTAGAATTCTGCCTGATAGCATCCATACTAAAAAATGTGACGTGAAAAAAGTCTTACCAGTGAGCAAGAAAACAGGTGATCAGGCTGTTGTTGCAGATGGCTGGAAATTTTTCAAAGTCACTTGAGAAGCTGGGAAAGCACAACAGGCAGCGGACTGCTGTGCTAGTGGATATTCCCTTTTCTTAGCGAAATTATGGCACTGCGACTGGAACTTCAGTCTCACTCCGGATGTAGACGTCTAAAAAACTGTACTACTGCAAGCTGCATAAACTGGAATACTTCTGTTTAGGATTTACACAAACGTACAAATGTTAGTTACTGCAATTTAACTGAAGTGACCCTCTGCAGGGCTTACCATCACTCCTCCTGTGTTTGAATGCAGATTGTAGGTTCAAATGCAAGCTAGCTTGCCATTGAAAAAATTACATGGAGCTGCTTACTGCTGGTGTGATGGATTTGAAGTGTTCTTAAGACACTCAGTCTTGCTGGGTGGATTCTGCTAAAATTCAAAGTCTGGTTATATTTGCATTCACAGTCTGTTGCATACAGAAACTTGCAGAATGTACACTGATGAGAGAATAAACTTTGCAGCATCAACTTTAGAGAGCAGTAACAAATAACTTTTTATAATAAACCAAACGGAACCACGTTGCAGCTTAAAAGTACTGTTCCAACTTTACTTCTCATATAGTACAGATGATGTGAGAGATATAACATTTACCTTAGGACACATGAGTCCCTACTATACCTCTAACATAACTGGATTTATACAGCTCTTTATATACAGTTTTAGTCATGCATAAACATATTTTGGAGAATTGCTTATCCTGTAGAAACAATACTAAACTTCCTTGTTTAACAATGTCTTGTAAGAGACCAGCTTTTATGACAGTGTGAATATCCCATAACAGTGTCCTGATGTCCATGTAGAAAAACATATTTTTGAGGAAACACATTGTTCTGTATTCTATTTGGATCTGTGTATAAAAACATATGTTCTTGTGTCAATGCTGATAAGCATATCCTGTTTTCCATGCAGAAAAACATATTTTTGAGAAAACACATTGTCAGAGATCAGCTTTTCTGATAGTGTGAACATCCTGTATTTTATTTGGATCTTTGTATAAAAACATCTGTTCTTGTGCCATATCCTGTTTTTCATGCAGAAAAACATATTTTTGAGAAAACACATTGTCACAGTGTCATAAACATATCCTGTTGTTTTAGGAAACATATTGTGTCCATCCTGTTATTTTAGGAAAGATATTGTGTCCATTTTTTAAATGCAGAATAACATGTCAGTGTTCTTTAAAAGCAGATTTTGCATTTTTGTTCTTGCATACATCCTGTTTGAGTCTATAAGGGAAAAATGTCCATTCTTTAAAAGCAGATTTTGTATTTTTGCTCTTGCATACATCCTGTTTGAGTCTGTAAGGGAAAAATGTCCATTCAGCAGATTCCTTTTCCAAGCCATGGTAATTTAGTATGGATGCTGATTACATATTACTAAACTCTATTTCTACATTTAAGCAAGCTTTATCTTATACATTATTTATGTTGCATAATTGCAGCAAAATTACTTTCAACCTTAGTATATTGTTGAGCACACTCTAGCAGTAATCACTAATCAATCTCATACAATGTGGATTGAAAATACCCAAAGTATTCCATGCCTGGGAGGCATTGCTTCATTGCCTGTATTTCCATAGGTCTAAGAGTACATTAAATTCCCCTCCTATTAATACCATGACCTTTCAGTGTTACAGATTTTATGATTTTAGCAAAAGACTGTAGTGGCATTATGCCATCCTCATTGGGGACATAGAAGTTAATCAATACAGCATGCCCAAGCTGAATACATACAATTAGCACTACCCACTTCATTGTGTTGTTATGGATTCTTTATTCACCAGCCATCCCAAGCAAAATAACTACCCCCTCGCATTTTAGTGTTAGTAACTAAGAAACTAAAAATGTTCCAGCCAGCATAAACTAATAACACACACACACACACACACACACACACACACACACACACACACACACACACACACACACACACACATGTTGTCCTTTTCCTAAAGCGTAGTATATTTTATTCAAGTTTACCACTACAAATGAACAAACCAGAACTTCAAAGAAATTCACATCACTTCCTTGCAATTTTATAAAAACAAATACATCATTTGGACAATACTTCAAGAGTTTAAGTAAAATGATATAAATCTTATAAAACTGAGTTCATTATAACACAAAAATTACATACCGACATATATATATATAAATAAATATAAGTACAATACCACCTAAGGTGACCATAATGCTTGCTGTAATGAAATACAAGGAAATGCATTCATATCAACCACACAAAAATGTAAATGCAAATACCAAAAGTGTAAAGTTGTAGAAATATAAAGATGATACATTGTTATAAAAGTATGGTTATAAGAATATCTTTTATAATCTGTAAATCAAAGTTTCACAGCTCTCGGGGCTAAATCACCATTTTTAGATATCTTTCCATTTATCCCTGGGGGCTTGTGGCATTCAAAAATAATTGCCAATATAACTGTTGATACGCTAAATGAGCTTCAGGACAGCTATCCCTGAGATTCAAAGGAACCTTTTAAAAATAAACAACAAAAATTTCTTAAATCCAACACATTCCTTTCCATACTTACATAATGCAGTCTTAACATTATCAGTTTAATAGCATAAATGTGTTGGTCAATTCTAGTTCTTAAGCCTTGCTCTGTTTTCCCTGTATAAAAATCAAGGTGTGTTAAATAAATAGCTATATAAACTATCCCTGTCACTGAAATAACACTGGGGTAGTTTGAAACTGTTATGTTGGTAGCATAATAAACAAATCTACATTGAGTTTACATACCCCACATTTATTTTCATTCCCTTAGGAACTATTGTTTTTGTCACCATCAGTTATAACACCAGTCTCAAAATGGAATTTCAAATTTCTACCCCTTTTTAAACACAAAGTTAGGTGTCTGTACCAAAATATTAGCAAGCTCAAAAGATCCAAATATATTTTCAGTTCGTATTTACAGTGTTTTTAATGTTATTTACTCTGCTTCTCTACTCAAACACCAAGCCTTATATAGATCAATGTGGGTTTGTTTGGGTATGGATGTTATCTCTGCACATCTTAGTACTAAATGTAATTTTTCCCTTTCTAGTTCATTAGCCACTTCCTGGATATTTTGTTAGGGGAACCACTTTCCACAAGCATACCCTTCATTTTTTTCTAATTCTATATTAATCTGGGGGTCTTCCAATGTTGCTCTACTCAGTCTCATTGTCTGGCCTCTTACCCAGTTTTTGTTCTGCCAGGGTGGATGGCAACTATTGTAAAAAAAACTGTTAGAATAGGTAGCCTTTCTGTATTTATTAGATTAGTATCTTTGTTCAACCATATTCTTGGTAATTTGAACATCTAAAAAATTAGCCACACATTCATTAGCTTCTTCTGCAAAATTTAAAAATGTCATGGTAATATTAATGTAACTAAAAAACTCATCTAATTTTTCTTGTGCATCCCTCTGTATAATAAATATATCTTCCAAAAGTCTTAAGTATTTATCAACAAAAGACCAAAAAGAAGAGGAAAAAATATAAATTTCCTCCCAGCAACATAGTACAGCATCACAAATACAGGGGATGAGGATGCACCCATCAATACTCCCCTCATCTGTCTATAGTATTTCCCTTTGATAATCCAAAATTATTTTTCAAAACCATATCCATGTAGCCTGTGATGATATTAATGCCCCCTTAAGAGAGAGAAGGCTTTCATAGGATTTGCAATCTCCAGTAACCATTGCATTTCTAATTTGTGGGGGAATTACCAGAAAGAAATCCTTCACATCTGTTGTTATAAGCAATCACCCAAAAAACTACTTTTATCAACAACATTAAGAAAAAGCCATGATTCCCTGAGCAAATCCTCTTTGGCATAAAAAAAAAAACTTTAACATTGAATCCACATAGTTCATTTTGTTTTTTGTCTTAGACCTACTCACAACACAATAGGCCTTGGGGTACATCAGTAACTGATCTGTGATTTTTAGGTATTCCAAATATGGATGGAATAAAAGTTTTGTTTTTTTACTATTACTTTTAAATAATCCATTAGTTTTCAAGAAAGTTCATGGTTTAAACCCAAGTTTGATCTAACATCGCTTTAGTTCTCCATGATAGGGGCATCCTTTAAAATTCCAGCTGGTCCCTCTTAAAATGGCTGCAGTTCTTATGCTTGATGTAATATTAAACGGTATGGAGGCAGTCAGCCAAGGCTTATCTACATTGCTCCTTCTAGCCATCAATATATATACTTATGCAAATATGCATATGCAATATTGATTTCATTTTTAAAAACAATTACAAAATATTTGCAGTTTTTAAATATTTTAACATTTTTGAGGATAAGTAAAACCATATGTAATAACAACTCTCACACCTTATCAGGTTTCATTATATGCATACTTCTTGCATTCTTAATTGAATCTAGTAATCTCTTTTCATCTCTTGATACACTGTAATGTACATGACCGTTCCATATGCACAAAAATCTTCAAATCATTTTCACAGCGTTTTTCATATAAGGCAGTAGATGGAGCCAAAGGGGGATTAAAAACACTTTTCCTAACCAAATTTTAATTGTTTTTACCCTCTAAATGTTGTAATATCAATTGTAAATTTATCTTCCTGATATGAATTTTTAGTTCAATCAAAGTATCATCAAGTTTAAGTCCTAATGATGTCATTAACATAATTCCTTTCACAAGCAAAGATCCATACAAGGATGTTATGTCTTAGTGGCTGTAATTGTCTGTATCCCTGTTTTGTTATGCATTCTTTATCCACTGACCACCTCAAGGATTTGTTCATTAAAATGACTGCCCCCTGTTTTAGCAGCAGTAGTACAAGAAATAAAACAAGTGCCTGGCTATTTACAGAAAAGAGATGCAGCATATTTACATTTTATGTTGATCTGTTTTAGAAATGCAAAATGGGGGGGGGGGGTCGTCATTAGTCAAATATTCTAAGACAGCTTTAGTCCTCCATGATAGGGACATCCCCTTAACATTTTAGCTGATCTCTCTAAAAACTGCTGCAGTAATCTTGACTAGTATGGAGACAGCCAGGCAAGGCTTATCTACATTGCTCCTGCTAGGGGTCAATATATATACTTATACAAACAAGAAAAAAACAATAGGCCAATAGCAACAAAGGGAAGGAGAAAGTATAAGATAGAGAGAAAGATTAATGAGGTTACCACTAGCTAACTTGTCTCCCAGGAAAATAGATTCCAAATAATTAAGCTAGACACTTATTAGGTAATGCCCAAATAAGCATTAGCCTGACTCTTTCTTAAATCACTAATAATGATAGCACTGTTGTGTCATAAAGATTCACATATGCCTGCTTTGAAGAAGGTGGTATATACAACAGGTAGGCAAACTGTCTTTAATGCAGCAGTGAACCATAGCAATCAACCGTCACTATTAAAGTATACTGCTACATAGGGAGGCATAGCATAGTTTTGCCTTAATATCTTTAATTAAGAATAATGAGAAGGTAAAGGAAAGAAAAAAATATAGTAAACCTGTCCCTTTATCTAGGCTGTGTAACCTTCATAACCATTTTATGCTAATATACACATCCTGCCAGTACTAGGTATGGACTCCTCTTCAAGTATTAAGATGTGTAGTAAATTCCATGCTGTCATCCTTGGTAGTTTCCCCTTGTCCAGTGTCACCTCATGACCCCTTCAAGGAAGTTAACTCATCCACTTATATCTTTGGGGTGGAATATGAGAAATCCTCTTGGTCACAGCTTACTATCAATATGGATGTACTCACTAGAGGGTCAAGACAATTATAAATTCAGGTTGGTGTGAGAAACAATTTTGTTTGGGTCCCACTAGCTGATCCATGAATATACCTGGTATTTCCTTATCCCTCTTGTCAGTCATAGACTTGCTAGGTCCGCTATTCACTTGGCTGTCGCATTTTTAATGTTTAATGTTTACAGAAGGAGTTGGAGATTTAGAAGTTAACTTTAGTATGTATATATATTAGCTGAGTGTTCAAAAATCTGTTCACCTCAATGGGTCTGGAAGTGTAAGCTTGAGTGTTTCCTTTGGAAATAAAAAGACTGATAGAGTATTCGAGATAAACTTGAAACCCCATCTCTCGGCAGCACCATTTATGCTGCACAAGGTTTTTTTTTTTTGTTTTCGGATAAGTCTGGTGCTACTCGAATCACATCCCTGACTAATGAGAAGTTACTTCCCATCTTATAAGTGTTTAACAAGACTACTTCTGGGTCATTGTAACCAAAGAATTTAACAATGAAGTCCCACGAATTATTAGAAGACTTGGCTCATGAAAGCATTTGATGGGCTCTTTTCACAATTAATTGTGATTTAAGACCAATAATTTTGGCTAGTTCATGCCGGATAAACTGCAGTGCTTTTGGACCCATCACGGTTTTGGGTAAACTGATGTAACATAGGTTGTTTTACCTTCTACAATTGTCCAGAACCACTAATTTAGATTCTAACAGAAGAGTATGAGTTTGTAAGTCATACCAGTTTGGAATGAGTAGCCATGATTGTCGGTTGTTCTCCCAGTCACCTTGCTGCTGTTGAAATGTTTTCTGAATGACTTGGAGTTGCCCTTTGTGATAGGCAGTAACAGTTTTTTTTTTATGATGAATTTCAACAGCTGCCCCTTTCATGATTTCTGGTAATGTTTAGTTAAACTTTTGTATGGCCTTTAATTCCTCAGAGACAAATGGAGCTTTCATCACTATAACTGCTCACTTGAGACATTTCTAGCATGATACATTTGACCCTTGGTGATATGTAGCCAAAAAGCAAATCTACAGATGGCTGGTCTAGTAAAATACAAGTACTGTTGATCTTGCAGGCACAGTAGTTGAAAGATTTGGAAAATTTAACTGAATTGTACACAGCCTTAGGTAATGAAGTAAAATATACAATTTAAGTCTGTGGCTAGAGATGCAATGTCTCATTCTCTAGAATAAATGAAAAAGTTCAACTTCAGCTGGTATCACTCTGCCAAAGGACAATCCAGTACAGTGTGGTTAGGCAAACTGTACAGTATAAGTTACACAGAACAGCTCTGGACATTATAGAGCAGCAATGGGCTGATAGAGGCTACTTGGAGGACAAGAAGTGTGCAGTGGGCTCATCTCACAAATGCAAGTAGCTGTCTGCACTACTAGGCATCCCAAGCTATAGTGGTTTAAGTGGAAATTCTATTAGCAGTATAGCTACTGATACAGCTAGTTATCACTGCTTATAGTGCTGATATGATTTGGGAGAGGTTGGTTGTATAGAGAAGGTTATAGATCAATATGCTGACATCTATGCAGTGCAGGCTGCAATAATTAGTGGTGAGCACCAGTGTACAACTATTGCAACGCATAACAGCACTGACAAAGCTGAAAAAATTCAAATGAGCAGGCTAACCAATAGCAAATGACACTCTTCTAGGTTCTACAGCAATCAGAGATTTACAAGTGGCTAGGTTCTTTCTCTGATCTCTCCAGATTGCATCAGCAGATATTGTTTTTTAGTTTTTTTCAAGCATAGCAAGTTTGTTGTTATGCAGTTTATCTCTTCATGTACAAGGCAATTATTTATTATAGTTCAGGTTAAAGTTTTGAAAAGCATCATCTTATCACAGTAAGACAGTTATAACATTAATCAGAGGTCACTGACTAACTCCTGGGTATCTTACAGCATCCTGAGCTCTGACCATTAAGTGTAGCCACCCAGTTCCAATTCCTTTGAGCTTTCCTCTCAAGTCACAATTGCCAGGCTCTTTTCCCCTGATTGTTTCATATGTGATTTATGTCAAATTTTTGACACATTCAAACATTTTTATTTTATCTATAATGAACCCAGCCTATTCCATCTTAAACCAGTAGTATTTCTTAGCTATATTACCAAAATCACCAAAAAGGTGCAAAGCTGTTACAATAAGCAGAAAAATATGCTAGGTCTTTTATGGCTTATTTTATTTTGTCAGATCAATAGAAAAAGGTATCAATCCGTAGCTTAGCAGCTCAGTGTGTAGCAGTTTGCACAAATGCAGATCTGTTTTAAAAGAGACAACCTAGATTCATCAGCAGGTAAATATACCAGAGACAATTTACTGAATAGTAGAGTTGTGTAAGTTGAACTTACCGTAACAGCAGACATTCAATGATCACTGCTGCAGTACCCTTAGCTATATGGGTTATATCCTGCCAAGGATATAGCAGTCAACCAGCTTTTAAAGCTTCCATGCACCCAAACTGTCAAGCAGCTTGAGATGAGCTGACTAAAAGACAAGTCTGGGTGTGGAGCACTTCAGAGCTTTCCTGCCAATAGAGATAGGAAGGCTAAACTTTAAAACAACAATGCTAAGAATAATAAAAAATACATGTCCACACCTTGGCATAAATACACTCATCAAAAAACATGAGGAGTGGAGGGAGAGAGCAGCTACTGGAGCAGTGATCATTTGAACATCTAATGTTATGGTAGGTTCAGTTTATATAACTGTACTATGTTCATCATATTGATCACTGCTGCAGTATCCTAAGCTATATGGGTAGATTAGCATCACTAACTATACATGTGGAGAGGAAGGAGAAGGGTCCAGGAGCTCCTGGAGAATGGTCCTAGCAAAGTATGATCCAGACCTAGAGAGAGAATCAAGCTTATAGTGCTTTGTAAAAGGATGTACAGAGGAGCAAGTTGCAGCTTTTCAAAAAGCCATAAATAAAGCTAAGGCCTTGTTAGAGTGGGCCATGACCCTGCCTGGAATAGAGTTGTTGTACTGAATATAACAAAAACTAAAAGCTTTAGACAACCATTTGGAGACAGTCTGTTTTGCCACAAGATTTGCATTTGACTTAATTTTTGGACATATTCCATCCTTTATTTTTTACTTTTACTATAGTGTATAATTTATATTATTATTTTTATCTTTGTTCAATTAAATTTTGTATGTAATTTTTCTGGAGCTTTTCTCCTTGGGTCTTCACTGAAAATGGGCTTCTAGCTCATTTGAACTTACCCAATTAACAAATGTCAAGTAAATAAATAAATAAGATGGCCCTTCTTCTTACCTGCACAAAAAGTGAACAACTGATCCGAAGATCTGAAAGATTTACTTTTGTCAAGATAGCACCCGAGTTGTCTGTGGATATCCAAGGTATGGAGAATCCTTTCTCCCTCATTTTTAGGTTCAGGAAAGAAAAGAGGGAGATGGATAAGTTTAGCTTAAATTTAACTCAGACTCCACTTTAGGCATAAGAGGATTAGTTCTCAAAGAAATCATGTCCCTATGGAAAATGAGTTAGGGTTGCCTCATCATAAGAGCTTACAACTCAGAAAGTTTTTGCAGAGGCAATCAGTAAAATTGTTTTCATGATAAGAACCTCAATCAGTCAGATTAGCTGGTTCAAATGGAGACTCTAGCACAAAATTAAGATCTCAAGGAAGGGACACTGGTTTACTAGGGGGCTTCTAATGCAAAACCCTTTTTAAGAACATTTTTTCATGAGACTATCTTAAAAGTGGAGGTTCCATTGGCAGACATGCTGAAATGGTCAATAAATGAACCTTGGAAGAGGAATAGGAAAGGCCATATGATAGTAACTCACACCAGTACTGGAAAACCAGAGAACGGCTAGGCCTGAATGGGTACTGGTTATGTTGTTGGCACCAACTAGAAAACCCTTTCCATTTACTAATATATAATTTTCTAGTAGCAGACTTTATTGCCTCCATTAGTATTTGCTGCATGTCCTCATAAAATAGGTGCCTAAAAGGAATTAAGACCCTATTCCAGGCAGTCAGTTGAAGATGATTGATGTTAGGGTGTAGCAAACACCCCTGTTCTTGTGTGAGGAGATCCATTCTGTGAGTAAGTTTGTGGTTATTGTCCCTGGCCATTTCCAAAAGAAAGGAGAAGCATAGCTGCCTGTGCCAGTAGGGGGTCATTACAATGATCTTGGGGGATTCCTTATGAATCTTCAGAAGTACCCTGGATATTAGTTGAAAGGGTGAAAATATATACAAGAACATTCCTGTCCAAAGAAAAAAAAGCAACTGTTTTCCAGACCTTCTTCCATGGAATCCTGGAACAGACTTTTGCTAGTTTACTGTTTGGAGAGGAGGCAAAAAGTTCTACTTGAGGAACTCCCCAAAGATGGATCAAATCTTAGAAGACCCCCTGATCTAGTTTCCCTTTGTGATGGTCAGCCCTGGTCCTACTCAGTTTGAATGCCACACAATATTACTCTGACAGAATGTAGGATACCTGTAGAGTGAGATTGTGCTCTGAAGCTGTATCTCAAGCTAACATGGCTATTCTGCAAAGGGGGTATGACCTGGTTCCCCCTTGCTTGTTGATGTACCACATGACTGTGATAATGTCTGTAATGACTTGAAGAGGTCCTGGGGACCAATGACGGTTCAGAGAGTTGAGTGCCTTGATCAGAGCAAGCATCCCCTTGATATTTATGTGCTTGCATCTCTCCTTGGTGTTCCACACCTCCGCACTTTTATCTCTCCTGAAACTCTTGGAGTAGGGATGGAGAAGGGGAGACACAGATTTAAGGATATCTGTTGTCTCCACCAAAACATTTCTCCTCTGAAAAAAATACAGTACTGGGATTTGAAATGATAAAGGGTGCTGATGCTGAGACCAAAAACATTTCACATACCAAATTATTATTCTCATGCGGAGTCTTGCCAGGGATATCATGAGAATCATAAATGCCATGAGACCAATCATTCTGAGGTATTCCTTTGCAGTGACTGATGTCTGAGTGGAAAGCCTTAGAAATAGATTTAGATAAGGATCTATTTTTTTCAGGTGGAAGAAAAGCTCTTTGAACTGAGGTCACACAATCTTGTGTGAGGGAGTCAAGAAAGACGTTTGAATGTTCTCTTGAAATCCCAGCTTGTGCAAAAAATCTCTCACCCAAGAGAGTGACTCCTGACATTTTGAAAAAAAAGACTCTGCAAAGATAAGCAAGTTGTCTAAATATGTAAAAAAAAGTGGATACACTGTATCCTACGATGAGCTAGAAATAGAGCCAGACACTTTGTGAACACACGTGGTAAAGTGGATAGCTGAAAGGATAAGGCAGTGAATTGCTAATGTGATCCAAACACACAAACTTTAAGAAACATCTAAAGTCTGGATGAATAGGGATGTGATGATAAGCATATTTTAAGTCTAGTATTACCAGGAAACTTGAAAGAGGAATAAGAGGTAATAGGTTGTGAAATGACATTTTTTTGAATTCAGGCACTATTACAAACAGGTTTAGAAAAGAAATATACAGAACCGGTCTCCAAGCTTTTTCTTTTTTTTTTGCACTCAGATCATCCTTGAATAAAACCCACTTCTCTAGCTAGGAAAGAGGAACTGGTTCTATTACTCCTTGGAACAGCATGTGATGAAGAACAGGAAACAAAAAATAAAATATGCAGGATGAGGAAAGACCCCCCCTCCTCAGGAAAGCAGCATTTTTCTCCCACTGTTATATGTAACCCAATTGAATAATTTTCCAAATCCATTCTGTTGCAATTTGATCACATCTACAGCAGGGGGGCTGAACAGTAAATATCTATCTAAGGGAAAATTTAAAATCTCATTTTTAAATCATCTCCATGGTTCTGAGTATGCAGCAAAACAAACCTCCTTAAAACAGTACCAGTGGCCACAGCCCTGGAAGAAGTATCAGCAGAATCATATACTCACTGCAAACAATGAGAAGTGACCTGTGCAATAGAAGGAGCTAAGTTAATTTAAAGCAGTCTGTTTTCACAAGAAAAAAAAAACTGTAGATAAAACATGTTTCATACTTTCACAATATGTCAGAGCAAACTTTAACATATGAGTCTGGCAAATTAAAATTCTGAAAATCAAATTTGCAGCAGTATACACTTTTTTCCATACCTTTCAATAAATTTCCCATCCTTATTAGAATAGTATTGAAATTAACTAAGTGCTTAGCAGCAGTGGAGTCAATTAAGGCTATAGCTGCTGGGTCAAATTTGTGAATAGTGTATAAAAATTTAAAACACTTAGGAAGTCTGTACATTCTATATGCCTTTTTAGGGACAGGTGACTGTCAGGACAATTGCAGGCAGTAACAAACATAGTCTGTAAAGCAGACAGAACAGGAGGAATGGGTGTAGGTTTTCAAAAGTCCTTCTGTAACAACTTATAGTGTTTTCTGAGGGACTGAGATATCTCAGTGTTCGCCCACTGAAAACACTGGGACATTCTAGCAATAGTCTCAGAGAAAGAGAAACTCCCTCAGGAAGAATCAGAAACTGAGCTGTCCTCTGTGTCCAAATCAGAAATATGAGAATAAAGCCCTGAATCCACAGAGGATGTGGCTAACCTGCAGTCCATAGTGGCTGTAGATGCTGCACCAGAGAGATTTGGGGTAAAAGATCAGTGATCTAAGGTACAACAAATGGTTGCAGCAAAGTCACCCATCTATGGCTAAGGCAAATTACTATTCCATGATCAAGCTGAAAATGGTGCCTCTTTCCCGGGGAAGACAAGCAGCAAATGCTGGTAAAACTACCGCTCTAATGAAGTTACTTTTTTGACAGAAGAAACACAGTAAAAAGCACTTTCACACATTATGGCAGCCCCACAATGGAAAATTAAGCATCATTTCTCCCAAAAAATATGTTACCAGTTAGTTTACACTGCTTTAAAACTTACATGAGTGAGCCAGTCTGTTAAAGCACAGCACTCGTAGCTTTAAAGTCCTGAAAGAGAAAGTAATAAAACATCAGAAAATATAAGAAAATGGGAGATTTGTCTCTAAAAGTAACTCATCTGCCCAGCAATGTAAAGCACAAGCCAACTGTGGATCCTTGAAAGCTTCAGAGGAGCTTACTGTTCGGTGACAGTAAAGATCTGATGGGCTTTGCTTCCAAACTTGTCTTTTAGTCAGCTCATGTCAAACTTGACAGTTTGGGTACTTGGAAGGTGTCATAAAGCTTTGGAAGCCTTGGCAGGATATAACTCATATAGCTAAGGCTACTGAAGTAGTGGTCAATTTGACGTACATCATACAATACCAAAAATGAATGGACTCAGGCTAACACATGCTCTAAAAATGTACAGGCTACATGTATCATATACAGCAAAGAAAGAAAAATGCACCAAGTAAAATTGCTAAAAAAGAAAAAAAAACTCTCCTTGCAGAGTAATACCACTCCAATTTTATTCTGTCTCCAGTATCACGATTCCTCAGAAAAAATGAGAATATTCCAGGTGTGGAACAGAAGGCAGATCCTTAACACCCAGGTGCTATAACTATGGAGTTTGAATATAAATAAAAACTGGGGGGAGGGGTGGGGGCTGGCTCTCCTGTAGGATACTGCTATTAGATTTACTATAAGTCATCCTCCTGTTTTAATAATTTTGGTAATGAGGCCTCTGGTGTTTTTGATTTGCTCTGACTTGAACTTAGCCAGTAAAGTAACTCCATTTTAAAAGATATTTTGTCAAGATTATTAACTGCCAATGAGATTCAGGTGGACTGGTGGGAAAATATAAGTCCTTCACATGAAAGGCATGGCGGATGGAACAAAGGATTTTATTAAATTAGGTCCAGTACTCAAAGCTGCTGCAGCTTTCATTACTTCATGGAGTTTCTGAGGAAGAGCACAGCAGTTAGTGTATACTGTGTCTTAAGCAGAGCCTGTGTATCTCAGGACAACAATCCTGAGTAGTACACATGTTCCTTTAGCAGGATTATGGAAGGAGGGACACATCATTATAGGAGGAGTAAAGGTGAATAAGCAGTGTGTTCATTGTAAATGGAAAAGATAGAAAGATAGCCTTCGTCTTGTGAGAAGAATAACTGCTGTGTCTTTCCAAGATTACAAAAAGATAGAACGAAACAACTTGACATAGAGCTAAGGACTGCAGTTATTACAGATGGGAGAGGAAAGTGCTGTGGGGCTTCAGAAAGACTGGAAACAGTCAGGACTGGATGTTTGATAGCTGGGGAGAAGCTTTAGGTGATAGCTAAGGTTTCAAAAAGATATGACAAAGTCAGAAATTACGTTAAGGACATTTTTTTTCTCAAGGAAGACATGGGAAGTAGAGATTATGCTTTTATTTAAATTAATTACTGCTTCACTTTAAGCAGCACAATAAACTTGAACTTGAATTAAATGATTTAAGGTGAACCAGTGAGAAAGCATCAGCTAAAACCAAAGGGTTAGAAACAGGTGCCTTCTAACTGAAAAAGTACAGCAGTTTTCAAATGCAGTATATTTAGGAAAGGAAGTTAATCACATTTCATAAAGTTGTATTGTTGCTGCAGATGAACAGTTATCAGTTTTAAAAGAATGCAGTGTTTCTGTCGTGGTTAGCCTTTTACGGATATTTTGCAGTTTCATAATGATAACTAAGACTGCTGTATCTTTGGGTCACTTAACATGAAAAAAGGCCTTATAACACAGTTTATTTGCTTTATAATGGTAGAGCTAAACCAAAGGCATGCCCCTGTTCTTAATATTATGGAATATAAGGAACAATGCGTTAAATTGTTTGACACAGAGTGGTTACTGGTTAAAATCCAATTCAGTAGTGTGAATTTTTTTTTTTTTTAATGAAGCCATCCAGATCAGAAGAAATTTTCTTGAGTAAAATTTAGGGTGGATAAGTATTTGTGATACAATTCTAGGTTAAATCCTTTATATAGAGAGCTTAATTTGTCCTCTTCACAGAAGGAAACACCAGTGTTTTACAGCAGATAGTTTAGATTGTAAATCTGCGAGTTCCTCACTCTAGTCATCTTGCAGTTTTTCACAATGTAGCATAGGAGGTCAGATGAATTATCAGAGAACAGAGAATTAAAGTATGGTGGACAAGAATGCTAACAAATGAATGGAGGAGTGGGAGATAAGGAGAGAGAGGGAGAGAAGAAACATTGTGGTGTGATAATATTAACATTTTAAGGTATTTTATAGCAGTATAATATAAAAGCAAAATCAATTCAAAGACTGAAAGTTCAGAGCTGTTATTTTTGGACTAGACTACACTTACAACCTGAGTGCTAACTTTCTCAATTAAAGAAAATTAAAAGAAATAGTGTGTAAAGCTGCTGGAATACACTAAAATACCAAAATAAATATACTAATCTGCTGTTTCTTGTAGATCTGATCACATGACACATTACAATAATAATCCTTTCTAAAACATGGTGGTAATAAAGGCACTGAACCTTGAGAAGTGAATTTACAGTGAAATATAAAATGCTGCTGTTTCAAATCTGTTATACTAGACCATGCCGTGAGACATGCATTGCTGCACAGTCAGAGCGTAAAGTGGCTTTTTGCAAAGAAATATCTCTCAAGTGTGTCTTCAGATTAACTGAGGCTCATACACAGACTCTAAAAATCAACTAAAGGTTATATTTGTGATCATGTTTTGGTTTAATAATGTACATGACGCTATTTTCAAGAGAAAAAAGTACACATTTTCAGATACTTAAATAATATCTTGGTGATATTTACAAATCACTTTCTGTACTTTTGTGTTTTGTACATGCCCTTGGCAAGTCACCTTTAAGGAAAGATATGCTTTGAGGTATTGTGATGGAAACTACAAAATAAACTATATACTACACTACAAAAAACATGATAAATAAATCAGGCCTATGACACTAATACACTTAGTTGCAGTTAACAGTACTACAGATATTTTTACACTGGTTATTTCTGCATCTCTTTAAGAAGTTTTCACCTGAAGGAAGAAATGAGATTCGCTGCTTACAAGCATAGGCGCTGGAAGCTGTTAAAGACTGGGGGGGGGGGGGGGGGGTGACAGGGGCACTTAGTGAACTAAAAAGGGTATTTTTTTATAACTATTTGCTACCACAACATAGGTTCACGTGGAGGACATTTTAAGCTTATCCAATTCCCTTTTGGTGCTTGAATCAACATTTTCTGATTGGTCTTAGCTATCCCCATGGCTGATAATTGTATATTAGCCCTATTGAGAACAACTGTGATCATACTATAGATAATTTGAGGGGGTCATTTAAGGGATGCAGCATTTAGGAACTGCCTCTATCGATTAGTGGCATGAGGGGAAATCCTGGAGTACATTTTCTATTACCCACCCTTACATCCACGTTGCATTTGAATATGGATGGATGAGCTTTGCTTTATTTTTATGGAAAGTCTGTTCTGGAACAGTGGTAGCATTTGTGATATATATCCCTCTCTCCACAACATTCAGTTTAGATACCTGGATTGAATATTTCTGATGCCATTTGACTTGCTGATGTTCAGTAGGTCCATCTGTATTATGTCAGAGGATGCTTTGTATGCCAGACATGTCACCTCTAAGCACTCTGTAGGATACTGAGTATTGTAATAAATCTTTGAGGTGGTCCATGCAAGACCTATTGTTTAGGACTTGTATCCTTTTAGTAAGGTATCTCTAAAGGTATTCCAATTGTTGCATGGGTCTAGACAGATACATGCCAAAGTGGGCATTATACAAAATGATTGACATAATGAGAGCTTTGTAAAGGGGGACAACAACATCTCTAGATCTAGTCACAATCAATTTGTTTATAAGCTGTGCAATATAGAAAGGCTTTCTTATGACTATGGGCACATGTTGGTCAAAAGTTAGATCACTGTACACACAAGTTCCCAAATGCCAAACAATTGGATGAGTTCTCAGAGGGCATTGTCATGATTTTGACACCAGTTATTATTTGGGACAAACCTTCCTGCATGATGGTTAAGTCATTTGGGGATTCAATAACTTCTCCTAGCTTGCAGTCATCTCAAACTTAGCTGGCCAAAGCTCCTTGGTATTTCCTTTTGCTTTTGAGATGTATATCCCGAACAGAAAAAGTCTCAGCACCGAACCCTGGAGGACTCCATTGGTGACTGGTCTCTTCCCCTGTTTTGATCTCCTGCATCCTGTGAGCCAGGCTGGCAATGCAGCTGGATATGTAAGTGTTTGCTCCTACATTATTCATCCTTTGTACTACACCTGAGTAGGGGATTGTGTCAAAAGGCTTGGCCAGGTTAAGGTAATGTGGTGTGAACTGTTTTACCTTCATCCATTGCTTTGGTAACAAGAGTAAAGCTTAAAATTTGTCCATGATTTTAAGCCTTTCACACTTTCCTCTGGGCTGTTTTCAAATGCATTTTTAGGGCCATGCATACATGTATGCATTCCTTGATTCACCTTCCTGATTGTATGAAATTATTTTTAATTTTAATTTATTGTTTAAACGTTTTTCCAGTAGGCAATGAAGCAAAATACATGTACCAATAATGACAAAACTGCCCTATTCAGAACATCTCCATCATAAAGGTCTACGTCCACACACAGCTGCATTTTAAATTTATTGTTTGAACATTTTTCCAGCAGGCAATGAAGCAAAATGCATGTACCAATAATGACAAAACTGCCCTATTCAGAACATCTCCATCATAAAGGTCTACTTCCACACACAGCTGCATTTTAAATTTATTGTTTGAATATTTTTCCAGTAGGCAATGAAGCAAAATGCATGCACTAATAATGACAAAACTGCCCTATTCAGAACATTTCCATGATAACAGTCTACTTCCATACACAATTGCATTTTAAATTTATTGTTTGAACATTTTTCCAGTAGGCTATGAAGCAAAATGCATGCACCAATGATGACAAAACTGTCCTATTCAGAACATTTCCATGATAACAGTCTACTTCTACACACAATATATAAATACAGAATCACAGTAGTGTAAGCCATAGGCATGTTGCACAGCTTCTTGAACTTATTTTCAATTGGGGGGGGGGCAAAAGGTCAAAAACCAGGGACACATTTTAAACATTGCATGTATAATTTTGAAAAGTTGCTTACATAAAAAGTTGTGTTACCACCATGCATTTCACTGCCAAGTCTTGAACCCAGAACCCTGTGCACTATAGTCAGAGCAACATACCACTAAACTAAACCAGCAATTTCTTGAAGGACAGGAAGACAAACTTAAATGGCTATCACATCATTTATTTTATTTTTATTTTACATTTGTTAACCGGGCTAGTCTAACTGGATACATGTCCATTTTCAGTAGAGGCCCGAGGAGGTAAGCTCCAAGTTAGGACAATAAAATCAATACAATAAAGTATAAGGATACATGAGCAAATATTAAAGTATTAACAGTATGCTTAAACAGGTTATCACAGTAAAATGTACAGTGCAACGATACAAGAATAAATAAAGGGATGTAAATACAATCAGAGTAGTCAAGAGAAATAAGCAACATAGTTTAAAAAGAAAAATAGAGTTGTTTAATGAGTAGATGGGTTAGGCAGAGTAGAGTAAGTAGAGACACTTTGACTAGTCAGGTTTAGAGCATTGACATAACCAGTGTGTTTTCAGGTATACTTTCAATTTGTTTTTGAAAGAGGATAATGAGGAAAGTATGGAGAGTTCATTTGGAAGGAGGTTCCAGGCTTTACCAACTATATTAGAGAAAAGGGAGTCGCCAGCTTTGTTATATGTTTTAGTGGCATGTACTAGAAGTTTCTGAGAAGACCTTAAGGATTCTAGGTTTTTATAGGGGGTGATTAGTGTCAAGAGAATAGGTGTTTTTGAAGGTTTGTAAAGAGTATTATGGGCTATAGTTAGCTGATGGAATGTAATTAGATTTTGAAGTTCAAGCCAACCTAGCTGTTTTAAATTAAGGCAGTGATGGTTTCTAAAAGGATTACCAGTTGCAAATCTAGCTATATTGTTGTAGGACATTTCCAATGTGATGAGATTATTTTTTGAGAGGTTAGTAAAAATGGGTGACACATAAAGTAGAGAAGAGATTAGATGAGTTTGTGCTATTGTGGTTCGAGCTGAAGGTAGGAGAAAGGATTTTATCCTATAGAGAGAGCCTGGCTTTTTATTGACTGTTTTTATAGTATTGTTAATATGGATGTCAAAGTTCAGATTATTGTCAATGGTGACTCCTAATAGTTTTGTGGATGGGTCTGGAGATATAATGGTATTATTGATAGAGTTTATTGAGAAATCCAGTGGAGGGGATTTCTTGGTAGGAGAGAAGAGGAGGAGTTTAGTCTTTTTGGGGTTTAGGAGTAGGCATCTATGTGTGAACCATTGCTCAACTGTGTTAAATACTTGTTGGGTCAGATAGAGTAGTTCAGAAGAGGAGGGGGCTGAGCATATCAGTGTAGAGTCATCTGCATATTGTATGCATGTAGCTTGGGGGATGGCAAGGTGAAGATCGTTGATGCATATGGAAAAAAGTAGAGGTCCAAGGATGGAACCCTGGGGGACTCCAAGGTTGACAGGGAGATGAATAGATAGAGACTTGTGCCATAGTACGGCCTGTTGTCTTCTATCCAGGTAGGACTGGAACCACTTAATAGAGGATATATCTAGTGACAGGGATTTTAGTATTGTGATGAGAATTTGGTGATTTACCATGTCAAATGCTTTAGACAGGTCAATGAAAAGGGCAGAAGAGAGTTTGTTAAGGTTGCGGTTGTTGTTAATACAGTCTGTGAAGGAAACAAGGGCAGTTGTAGTGCTATGTGAGGGTCTAAAACCATGTTGACAATTGGCTAGTAGGTTATTATGCATTAGATGATCAAGTAATTGTTTGTGGATGCATTTTTCCATGATCTTTGCCAGATGTGAGAGAAGGGCAATGGGGCGGTAGTTGGAGAGTTCTGTGGATTGTCCTCCTTTGTGGGGAGGGATTATATGGGATATTTTCCATAAACTGGGAATAAAACTTTCATTAATAGTCCTATTGATTAGGATAGAAATTGGATAGGCAATAGGTTTGGCTGATTGTTGTAATAATTCAGCAGGTAGTTGGTCTGCTGAGGGGGAGCAGGGTTTTAGTTTCTGTAGAAGGGTTAGAATATATGATGTTGGGACAGGTTGTAAATGAAAAGTAGGGGGTAAGGTTGGCTGTTTGGAAGGTAGAGTGAAGTTGTTAGGAGATAGTTGACTGACTAATGTTTGTATAGCATCTGTAAAAAAGGTGTTAAAGTCATTGGCTATGTTCATTGGTGTTTTGTGTATTCAGTTCTCACTTCTCACCATAGCTCTCAAGCTCTTAGCAGAAAAATACAGAACAAAGCCAATAATGGGGGAATACAGCCCCCAAATAGAGACACATTTCAAATACTGATTTTATAACCTTAGAAAATTGGTAGAATAAAAGATTTTGTTTTACCACTCCTGAAAACTAGAGGAACAGAACATAAATGCGAGGCATACATTCACAAGTGATGGTGGCTAGAGACTTTAGGCTCTTTTTACCTGTACCCAAGGTACAGGGTTTGAGCCTGAGTATCTCTAGCCACCAGATGCATTCTGTTGGTGGCATTTTCACACACACACACACACTCACACTCACCCAGGCAGCTTCCAAAAATAAATCGTTCTCTGATTCCGAGCAGCTAAATAAAACCATCCATTCCTGAAACATTTAAAACCAGCCAGATTCCGAGCAGCAGCTCAATAAAACCATCCATCCATTCCCGCTCACAAAAAGCATTTGAAACCCAAACATACGTGTGCCGCGAGCTCAACTCTGTCAGGCTGGTAGCCCTGATGAGCTGACATCATCGCACATGAGATAAAGTCAGCTAAAGCGCAAAAAAACAAAAAATAATTCAAAAATAAAGAAGTAATTTGGGAGGTATGGATGATCTGCAAAAGTGGGGGGGGGCTCCCCTCCCCCTTCACTCTATGGTTCTGGCACCCATGCTTACAAGAAATATATTTAAATTCTTTACACAAATTATGAATAAATTGACAGTTTCTCCAAACATTTGTTATCTGTAATTTTTAATAACATTTTTCTCATTTAATTATTTAATATTCATTAAAAATCCAATGGGTTTTGCAGTGGCTAGTACTAATGCTTTGTACCTGCACAGTCTGTGGGTTGATAATTGTTTCTGACTGCTGCCTAGGCAGACATTGAATAGCCCTTCCCCATTCCATTATGCAATACATTTTCTCTTAATAAATGTTGTTTTATTTGACTAACAACAGAAGGGAGCAGGTAGCCTAGCTAGTCTATCTTTTTAGTGCTTTAAAACTTCTATTTCTTTGACATCTCTCCCTTCACCTTCACCCATGTCCACCTGTTTATGCCTCCCTAGATGTTTCCAGGGAGTGCTTTTCTACCACCCACACTGATAGTCCTTTCTATAGTTCCACATGTCATTCTGTGAAGAAGCAGTTTCACAGATCCACAGACTAATGAACATTGTAATCTACTGCCTGTACCACATCCCCCATCCTTCTTAATCAGAGCCAGTGCTATTCAAAAGATGGGGTTAGCATGGTATCTGCTCTAGGTGCTGATTTTTAGGTAGAAACAAATGTGTAAAGAAATGACAATTTGCAGCTTCCTGATTGTGATTGTTTAATTGACAGCATATGAATGAATATTGACAGCATATGAATGAATTGTCAAATTGCTTTGTTTTTTAAAGATTGTCAAACTACAATTAAGAAAATAATAGACAGACAGTTCACAAGCTGTCTAGAACTGATCTGATTTGTGATCACTTAACTGGCAGTCTATGGGCTGTAAGACTTTTTAGTGTTTGGTGGAGGGAGTAGTACCGAACGGGTGTGCTGCTGAGGTTGACATATTTTCTGGTTACAGCTTTGGTCACAGCGACCATTTAACATCTCACAGACATGATTCTCTATACCCATATCCCCATATTACTTTCTTCTGTCTCTTCTAGTCACTAATAAGTTCTTCAGGTCCTGTTGTCTTTGATTATATCCAGGGCTTGTTCCAGAGCAAGGTAATGTAGACAGCTGCCTAGGGCCTAGTTCTGGCTGGAGGGCATGGCTACAAAGCCTTAATATAAAAAAGGTTCCTACAACAGTAAATAAAAACAGAAATAAAACACTACTGCTCTGTCTCAAGGACAGTTTTGATCAATTTTCTGTTCTCAAAGAGATGAGATTTCCTGCTCTGAATGCTACCAGTCTTTGATTGGTGGATACTTTAGCCATTGTAACTGCTTTAGAGTGCATGGGAAGAACAATTTGTGCTTGACAATAACAATATATACAGGCCACACATTAGAGTTTACCATCGTTTTGTGGACGATGTTTTGATCTTGTGGGGGAGGGGGCCAAGAAGAATTGCATGGTTTTCTTCACTACATTAACCATACCACTGAATTTTTGAGGTTTGCTATGTCCATGTCACAGAAAGAGAGAGATTTTTTGAATGTACGATTATTGGTTAACCAAATGGGTCAGACAGATGACAATTTATTTCAAAAAGAGTGCTAGAAAAATAGTTACTTGTCCTTTGATAGTATGCACCACAGGGATTTATATCCTAATGTAGTAAGAGGCCAATATATGACAGCCTCTAGGCTCTGCATACAAGAAGAAGCATTTCATGAAAACATTGATGCATTGAGTCAACATTTTCTGAAAAGGGGCTATAAAAAGGACCTTCTTGTACATCATAAGGAGAGGGTGGGCAAGGATAGAAAAACCATTGCCGCCCCAAACTTCTCTAGATGTGCTTCCAGTGCACATAAGGGTAGGAGCTTTGTCAGTAAACTCAGATTTGGTTTGAAGTACACAAATGATGTAGGCTCTGTATGCAATATTATATGAAAAAACTGGGGAACACTCACAAGTGACAACAAGACAGCTGAAATAGTTGGGAACAATCTCTCTTCTAGGTATAAAAATGTTTAAACTTGAAAATATTACTGTGCACATGGAATTGTAATACTAGGTCAAGTAACTTGCTATCTACCAGACTTGGTACATACAGTTGCAGGCATTGCAGAGCCTGTACATATATTTGACATGAGCAAGTGTTAAAACATCCATGGATGAAATATATTTTTAGTCCCAGATTTTATGCAGGTTGTAATATAGCAAATGTGATTTATTTAGCCACATGCAAGTCCTGTACAGGATTCTATGTTGGTAAGACTGAACAAGAGATTAAAAGATAGAATTTTTAGTAATTCTTATGAGATTAGGACTTACAATTTGAACAATGCACTAGCTAAACATATTAAAGAAAATGTTGAACATGAGTTTGTTTTTAGAGTACTACACATAGTGCATGTGGGACACGGGGGGGGGGTGATCTCACTAACTATACTGAAACAGTAGAAGTTAAATGGATCTTGAGGCTACCGACTGATAAATATCCTGGTATTAATGATTGTGTCCCTTTAAAACCTGTACTGAAAGGGGGAAATTGGTTTAATGAAGTGATGAATTAACATGGCTCATTGACCATCTAACTGTTTTTAAACTGAGCTGTGATTTTGTGTTTTTATGATCTGAAGAAGTGTTGGTTTTACAATGTGAAACCACGTATCTGGTCCATTTTTACAAATAAATACTTTTACTGTGTGAAGCTGTGATGTTCCTGCCCATTTTTATGCTTTGAATTTTTGGTGTTTATTTGGCAGTTACCTTTATCAGTGGCTGGGACTTGGTTCTTGTGTTTGTCTTGACCATTCAGCCATACAGCATTCCACTGCCTCTGTCTCAGACTTATTCTCATTGCCTGCAGTTATTCTGACAGCTACTTATATGGGTCTGAGTAATATTCACCAGTAAAGTCTAGATAAACAATTTCTTCTTGTTCTCACCTGCCAAGTTATCTTTAAGCCACTCCTAAAACTGAATCAGATTCCACTGACAGCTGCTGTGGTCCAACCACTCATGTTGATTGTTATCCTATAGGAAACTAATTAATACTTCCCTTGGGATTACTAACATGGATTCATATTGATTTAATAAAGGCAGTTTCAGCAAACCCAAAAATCTTGAAAGCAGTTCACCAAAACCACCTTCAGTGAACATTAAAATATCTTATTTGCATAGGTCCAAGCCCTCCTGTACCTCCCTGGAATTATATATAACAACTTTAAGGTCACACAACATTGGAGAAAAAGGTAATCTCCACTGTTGCTGAAAGTGGTTTTGGAGAACTGCCTTCATTTTCTTTGCATTTGGAGAAACTACCTTCAAAAAGATGACATGATCCTCAACATACCTATCAACCTCTTAGCAGAAGAAATCTGGGCAAATGCCCAAAAATAAGGACATATTTTAATTATGTCTCTTATAATTTGAGAAATTTGCAGAATATTAGGGTATGTGTTAGCATGAATTTTCTGATGGATATGAAGTTTATGTTGTTATTTAGTGACTTCAATCCTCAGTGATTTGCTTGGAAACCACAGATTTTATGAGGAACAGACTTGAAATATGAGGAAAAATCTGGACAGTTGAGAAGTATACTCCCTGATAATGCTACTTTTAGACTTACAGTGTAGTAGCTCCTGATAGTTTCCTGCTCACACATTTTTTGAGAACTGCACCGCTCTTGCCATAACCTAATTTTCAGGTACTACAACTGTCTAGCAATCATTTTATAATTGTCTTGAAGAGATTACCCAGCACCTTAGACAAATTCCAGATTCCATAACACCTCTTGTATCAGAGGTAACATGGGATATATGCAAATGATCAATTTAGGACATCAGGTGTTTCAGCTATAAAGGGGTCATTTGAATAAATCCCATGTTAGCTCTAATACAAAAGATTTTTAAGGACTCACACAGTGGAAAATCTATCTTGGCTAAGTTTTTCTTTTACTTTATTACTGATTGATTTGTTTTTTCTGTGTGACCTTGTAACACATTGTTTTAGTTTGTTATTTGGAATATTTTGCAGGCATCCCAATGGTTATGGACATCAGCTCGTATGACAACCCTGTGTTTCCAATTGCTATTGAAACGGTCCACTTATGCTGTGATGATGTTGTAAACAGGCAGAAATATGCATGTGTGTAGCTTGTTGGGTGTAGCTGTGTTGGCGTGAATTTGTCCATAACAGACTAAAGAAGTTGTGGGTATTCAGAATTGCTATATAGCTGAAACACCTGATGTCCTTGAGGGGTTGTTTGCGTATATCACAATGTACCTGTACATCAATATATGTGTATATACCTTTAAGAAGCTATCCAAGGGCATGCACAAGTATATAAATACTAAGCATGTGCAAGTCTGACTGACATTTTGTAGTTAGTTGTTGAGATGTAAGCATGCATGTATGTAAACTCTCTCTGTTAACTAGTTCGTTCATATTTAATGATGCTGCTATCCATCCTGATGTGTTTGTATGTATTAAAGCAACTGATCGAGATGAACGAGTGACATGGTGTCAGAAGCAGTGTGTCTAAAAGGTCATGGAAGTAGAAGAAGCAAACTGAAGGGGCATAGAGTCAGAAACGACTTGGCTAAAACAACTTAAGGCACTTGTTTTAATGCTGGTGGAATATACAGGAGTGGATCATTCTTAAAATGTGCAAATTTCACAAAACAGTTCAGAAATTAATTTCAGGTATTAAAATTTGCTCAGCACACCACTGGGGATGCACAAGCCAGTGTATTTCTTTGTGCCGGTCCCAAGCCCAGATAAATGAGGAGGTTTGCATCAGGAAGGGCATCAGGCGTAAAACTTCACCAAATCATTCATGCAGAAAGCAGTAAATATTTACATACCAGATCAGTTGAGGCCCAGGTTAGCAATGACTGCCACCAGTACTGTTAGCCAACAGGGTGCTGGCAGAAATTGGGCTACTGTTGGCTGAAGGAGGAGAAGAGGGGGAAGGCATCACCGAAGGCAGGAAGAGAGGAGAAAGGCTAGGACTGTGGCAGTGAGGGTCAAAACTTTGAATGTTGGCAGTATGACTGGTATAGGGAGAGAGCTAACCGATATGATAGACAGAAGGAAGGTTGGTATATTGTGTGTGCAAGAGAGCAGATGGAAGGGGAGTAAGGCTAGGTGTATCGGAGGTGGGTTCAAATTGTTTTATCATGGTGTGTATGGGAGGAAAAATGGCATAGGAGTTATCCTGAAGGAACAGTATGTTGAGTGTTTTGGAGGTGAAAGTGTCGGATAGAGTGATTTTTATGAAGCTGGAAATTGATGGTGTAATGATGAATGTTATTAGTGCATATGCTCCATAAGTTGGGTGTGCGATGCATGAGAAAGAAAAATTTTGGAGTGAGTTGGATGAAGTGGTGATGACTGTACCCAAGGGTGAGAGAGTGGTGACTGGAGCAGATTTCAATGGGCATGTTGGTGAAGGGAACAGAGGGGATGAGGAAGTGATGGGTAGGTGTGGTGTTAAGCAAAGGAATGCAGAAGGTCAGATGGTAGTGGATTTTGAGAAAAGGATGAACATGGCTGTGGTGAATACATATTTTAACAAGAGGGAAGAGCATAGGGTGACATACAAGAGTGGAGGAAAATGCACACAGGTGGATTATATCTTATGTAGGCAGGCCAGTTTGAAGGAGATTGGAGACTGTAAAGTAGTGACTGGGGAAAGTGTAGTTAGGCAGCATAGGATGGTGGTTTGTAGGATGACGTTGGTGATCAAGAAGAGGAGGAGACGTGTGAGTGCAGCACCAAGGATCAAATGGTGGAAACTGAAAAAGGGTAATTGTGAAGTGGAGTTCAGGGAAGAGTTAAGACAGGCAGTGAAGAGTTACCAAATATCTGGGTAACTACAGCAGAGCTAGTAAGGGAGACAGCTAGAAAGGTGCTTCATATGACATCTGGTCAGAGGAAGGATGACAAGGAGACATTTTGGTGGAATGATGAAATACAGGAGAGTATACAGACATAGAGGTTGGCAAAGAAGAAGTGGGATTGTCAGAGAGATGAAGAAAGTAGACATGAGTATAAGGAAATGAGGTGCGTGACAAAGAGAGAGGTGGCGAAGGATAAGGCGTATGAAGCGTTGTATGAAAGGTTGGGCACTAAGGAGAGAGAAAAGGACCTGTACCAATTGGCTAGACAGAGGGACTGAGCTAGGAAAGATGTGCATCAGGTAAAGGTGCTAAAGGATAATGAGGGAAACATACTCAAAAGCGAGGAGAGTGTGTTGAGCAGAAGGAAAGAGTACTTTGAGGGGTTGATGAATGAGGAGAATGAGATGGAGAGGAGGTTGGATGATGTGTGGATAGTGAATCATGAAGTACAATGGATTAGCAAGGAGGAAGTAAGGATAGCTATGATGAGGATGAAGAATGGAAAGGCTGTTGGTCCAGATGACATACTTGTGGAAGCATGGAGGTGTTTAGGTGAAATGGCAGTGGAGTTTTTAACCAGATTGTTTAATGAAATCTTGGAAAGTGAGAGGATGACTGGGGAATGGAGAAAAAGTGTTTTAGTACAGATTTTTAAGAATAAGGGTGATGTGCAGTGCTGTAGTAACTACAGAGGGATTGAATTGATCAGTCATAGCATGAAATTATGGGAAAGAGTAGTAGAAGCTAGGTTAAGAAGGGACGTGATGATTAGTGATTACCAGCATGGTTTCATGCCGGGAAAGAGCAATACAGATGCGATGTTTGCTCTGAGAGTGTTGATGGAGAAGTACAGAGAAGGTCAGAAGGAGATGAATTTTGTTTTTGTAGACTTAGAGAAAGCATATGAGAGTGTGCCTAGAGAGGAGTTGTGGTATTGTATGAGGAAGTCGGGCATGTCAGAGAAGTATGTAAGAGTGGTACAGGATATGTATGAAAGTAATGTGACAGCGGTGAGGTGTGCAGTGAAAGTGACTGATGTTTTTAAGGTGGAGGTGGGGTTACATCAAGGATCAGCTCCAAGCCCGTTCTTATTTGCAATGGTGATGGACAGGTTGACAGATGAGATCAGACAGGAGTCCCCATGGACTATGATGTTTGCAGATGACATTGTGATCTGTAGTGAAAGTAGGGAAGAGGTGGAGGAGACCCTGGAGAAATGGAGATATTCTCTAGAGAGAAGAGGAATGAAGGTCAGCAGGACTAAGACAGAATATATGTGTATGAATGAGAGGGAGGATAGAGGAATGGTGAGGAAGCATGGAGTAAAGGTGGCGAAGGTGGATGAGTTTAAATACTTGGGATCACTAGTTCAGAGTAATGGTGATTGTGGAAGAGATGTGAAGAAGAGAGTACAGGTAGGATGGAGTGGGTGGAGAAGAGTGTCAGGAGTGATTTGTGACAGACGAGTACCAGTAAGAGTGAAAGGGAAGGTCTACAAGAGGGTAGTGAGACCAGCTACGTTATATGGGTTGGAGACAGTGGCGATGACAAAAAGGCAGGAGTTAGAGCTGGATATGGCAGAGTTAAAGATGTTAAGATTTGCACTGGGTGTGACGAGGGTGGACAGGATTAGGAATTAGTATATTAGGGGGTCAGTCCAGGTTGGAAGGTTTGGAGACAAAGCCAGAGAGGCAAGATTATATTGGTTTAGACATGTGCTGAGGAGGGATGCTGAGTATATTGGGAAAAAGATGCTAAGGATGAAGCTACCAGGTAACAGGAAAAGAGGAAGGCTTAAGATAAGGTTTATTGATGTGGTGAGAGAGGACATGCAGGTGGTTGATGTGACAGAGCAAGATGCAGAGGACAGGAAGAAATGATAACAGATGATCCGCTGTGGCAACCCCTAACAGGAACAGCCGAAAGAAGATGATATGAAAACTTGCTCAGCACAATTTCTTTTCATATAATATGAAAAAAGGCATACACAATGCTCTAAATGATATTCACATAAATCAATATGTATGATATTGATAAAAATATTCAAATTACTATGGAAAATGTTTGAAAAAAGTCTGTATTGAATAAAACATATGCACTTTTCATATTAAGCAAAGATATCCAAGTTATCACAAGTGTATAAAGTCTTCACATGTTTGTGCAGTGTTATAGTAAAGCTATTTCCAAAAAGTGCAACCATTACATGGTATATTTTGCCAAATACAGCTGTTACAGATTATATTTCGCAAAGTAAAGTATTTCAAAGAGTTTATTGTGCATTTGAATGTTGCTACAAGTTCACAGAAAAGTTTGTTCATACATAATTACAAGGGCCATATTTTTAGTGTGTTTGTGTATACTTTGTGGTCATGGCAGATGGATTTTGAAAACCCAGTGCACTTTTGTGTGACAGTAATATTGCTGAGAAGTGGAGAGTGTTTGAGCAAGAGTATGACATTTTCATACAAGCTGCATTTTCTGATAAAGATGACTGTATAAAGGCATTTATTCAGCTTAATGTAGCTGGGTCAGAAGCCATAGAAAGAGAACACTTATTTGTGTATGCACCTGCTATCAATACAGGTGAGGGGGAAACCATCATATTGTTGTACCGGCTGAGTCAGAGTGCTTAAAATGTAACTTTAGAGACGTGTAAATCTCAGATGAATGTTAAAATGGAAAGGTACTTATCTTACACAAGGGATCAAAAGCCTGGTTTAACTTTTGCAGCATATATAACTGATCTGTGAAATAAAGCTAAAACATGCAGATTTGGTGACTTAGGAGATGAGTTGATAAAGGATGATGCTGTGAGAAAGATTTTGCTTCAAGACAATGATTTAACTTTGAATAAGTCCATTGAGATTTGTCAGATATACGAGCTCACGGAAAAGCACACACATATGCTTACAAATGAGAATAGCTCTAGAAGGCACAGTGATAAAGCTTATGTTGATAGTATGCAGCATGCGGTTAAAAGAAACAGGCACAAGCACATGGCAAAGACTGTAACTCCTGCAGCACTCACTGGTAAACCCCAGAACCTTCTAGCAAATTCCAGAGTTCACACAGTCTCAGTGGAGCATCAGAGTGGGTCAGCAAACTGAAAGCATGAACCCCAACCTAGTTGTTGTAATTGAGGTGGAAGTCATGAGTCTAAAAAGGAAAAATGTTTAGCTTTTGGTCAACAATGCCACAAATGCAATAAATGGAATAATTTCAAAAGATTTTGTAAATCAAAAGGCCCACATTCTTTCATTAAAAGGGAATATTTTAAGGAACAAGTTTATCAGTTAGACAGTTGCAACCCTATTCTTTATGTTGATGGTGTGTCAGCAATTCATGAAACAGTCAATGCAGTAGAATTAAGGGTAAAGAATGAAATATTTTGTACTGTTCGGATAAATGGCAAATGCATAGAGCTCAAATTTGATACAGGTTCCAAGTGCAATGTTATGTCAGAAGAAACTTTGCTAGAGTGTGTAAAGGTGAAAGGCTTGACTTGACAAACTTTATGAAGCTTGTTGCTTATGAAGGTGAAGAAATTCAAACCGAAGGCTCAGTAGTGCTTTCATGTTACTTTGCTGGAAGAAGCTATGACTTAATATTTTATGTGGATAAGAGGCACATCCAGTCATTATTAGAGCTCAGAGACAGTTTATAAATGGGTCTGCTTTCATTTAATAAGGAAGTCCACCAAGTTAGCTTAACAGTAAGCCGTGGTGTTACAGCGGTAGCGTTGCCTCACAGCAAGAGGTTCTCCTTTTCGATTCTCGGCTGGAGTGCCTTCTGTGTGGGGTCTGCATGTCCTTCCCGTGGTCAAGTGGCCTCCAAAAGACATGCATGAATGGGCGTGCCTTCGCTGAAGGTTGGGCTTCGGGCTGGCAACTCGGCACCATAAAAATCTACTGCCAATCATTAGTGGACCAGAGTTCTGCTGTGGCGACCCCTAATGGGGAAAAGCCGAAAAGACAAACAAACAAATCAAGTTATCTTAACAGACCACTACTTTAATTTTGCCAGGTACATTTTTTTTTTCCTATGTTGATCTGCTCCAAAACAAACTAGGAAAACTTCCAGTTGTGTACTCCATGAAGTTAGATGCAGAGATCAGTGCAGTTATCAGGCCAGCACATAAAATTCTAATAGCCATGCAGGACAGGGTCAAAGCTGAGTTAGATAAAATGGTGCTTCAAGGTGTGATTTGTCCAGTTGACACTCCAACTGAATGGGTTTCTTCCATGGTGATAGCTCATAAGAAAAGCTCAGATGATATCAGAATATGTATTGACCCATGAGATTTGAACAAAGTGCTAAAAGGACCTTATCATCCAATGTGCACAGTTGAAGAAGTTGCAGCCTTGATGCCAAATACCACTACTTTTTTCTTTCTTTGATGCAAAGAGTTAATTTTGACAAATTCAGCTTGACAAAAAATCCTTATTGCACACTACGTTCGGTACTCCATTTGGCAGGTACAGATTTTTGAGAATGCCATTTGAGATAAATTCTGCAAGGGAAGTCTTTCAGCGTGCAATGGAGAAAACTTTTATCTGAGTATCCATGTGCTATTATAGTACACGACATATTAGTAGGAGGTCATGTTGATGCAGAACATGACAGAAACCTCAGAAAAGTTCTAAAAAGGGCACATTAAGTGAATCTAATGGTCAACCCAGACAAATGTAAGTTCAGGTTACAAAGAGTTACTTATGTTGGTCACTTATTATTGAGTACAGGCTTGTGACCAGACCATTCGAAACAAACAGCCATTCTTGAGATGCCAACTCCAGATGATGTTCAAGCCCTGCAATGTTTTCTTGGCATAGTTAACTACATAGGCAAGTTCATTCCAGACTTGAGCCAACTATCAGCACCACTTTGAGAACTAACATGTAAAGATGTATCCTGGTCATGGTTAGAGCAACGCCAAGATGCATTCGATGTCCTGAAACAGAATTGCTAGTCCACCAACTCTGAGATACTATGATGTTCACAAACCAGTAACACTTTCCTGTGATGCTTCGAAAGTTGGTCTTGGTACAGTCATTCTATAAGAGGATCAACCTGTTGCCTATGCACTGAGAACTCTTACCCAAACTGAGATGCAGTATGCCCAGATATAGAAAGAGCTTTTGGCAATTGTGTTTGCATGTTCGAAGTTCCATGATTATGTTTATAGTAGACCTATCCAGATCCAAACAGATTGCCAACTATTGGTCACTATCTTGAGAAAACCTTTGCATTCAGCTCCAGCCAGACTATAACATATGATGCTGAGATTGCAAAAGTATAATTTCTATCTTGTCTACAAGAAAAACAAACTTCTTTATCTTATTTATACATTATCCAGATCACCCAGAAACACCACAGAACAGCATGAGAATGAGAACCTTGATTTTGAAGTCATGGAAGTGTGAAATATTTCTTCCACATGTCTTGATGAGCTGAGAGATCATACAGACACAGATCCAGTTTTACAAAGGCTTAACCACTTTATCAATCACGGATGGCCATGAAAGCAATCAAGTTTACTTCAGGAATTGCAACCTTATTTTCCATACAGAGATGAGATTTTGTTTGACAAAGGTACCATAATGAAAGGTCCAAAAGTAATTGTTCCAAAGTCCTTGCAACCAGAGTACATAACTATCTTGCATAGTGGTCACTCAGAAACTAAATGTACCTAAAGAAGGGTGAGAGAACTAGTATTTTGGCCTTCTGTGTCACAAGACATTGAGAGACCACTTTTATCTTATTCAGTGTGTAATAGTACAAAGCCACAGCAACAGAAGGAACCACTTCAGCTTAACTAGATTCCAGAACTACCTTGGTCGACAGTAGCCATATCTTTGAGTAGAATGGTCAACATTATTTGGTGTTAGTAGACTCTTACTCCAGTTGGTACGAGATTGACTTACTTCCCAACCTAGCATCTAATAATATCATTACAAAGATGAAGCATTGTTTTGCTGTACATGGTAGCCCTCACAAAGTTATTTCTGATAATGGCACAATAGTTCAAAAGATTTGCTGAAGAATGGGACTTTACTCATGTCACAAATAGTCAAGAGTACCTGCAATCAAATGGTTTGGCAGAACATGCAATTCAAAGTGCAAAGTAGTTACTGGAGAAGTCAAAACAAGAAAATAGTGAAATTTTCCTGAATCTCTTGAATCTCAGAAATGTTCCTCGTGATAAACATCTTGGTTCACCTGCTTAAAGACTTCTGTCAAGACAAACTAGAACCACATTACCAATCACTAGTCAATTGTTGGTTCCATGTGTCAAGAACAACAGGTTAGTGAAAGCCAGCCTGTTGAAGAAGTGCCTAATCCAGAAGTCCTACTATGATAGGACCAGCAAACCGCTCACTCCATTACAAGAGGGAGAAGTGGTAAGGATGCAAACATCCAAAGGTTATGATCAGATCGATTCAGAAGGAACAATCTTTAGGTGGAATCGGAAGCAACTGAGACTGGTGTCTAAGCATATGCCACAGCAGACAGCCTGTGAGAAAGACTCTTTATCTGAGAGTGTGAGTTGTCCTGTGTTCCAATTCCAGGGGACGTTCCAGAGAACATTCCTGTTCCTGTGATGAATCCAGAAATTCCCAATACGAGTTTTGCACTGCAGACTGTCCCTGTTGCTAAATTTGTTGCCAACTATTATGTTATAAGATATGGTTTTACTTCTAAACCTTGCAGCAGATATGAAGCAGCTTGGACATGAACATTGTGTTTCATTTCCAGTGTATATAGTAATGCATGCCGAGCTCTGATATTGTTTTTTCAAAGAGCAATTGTTGTAAGAGGGAGGATGTAGCTCAATATGTGTGTGTATACCTTTAAGAAGCTATCCAAGAACTTGCACAAGTGTATAAATACTGAGTATGTGCAAGTCTGACCACTATTTAGTAGTTAGCTGTTGAGATAGAAGCATGTATGTATGTATGTATGTATGTATGTATGTAAGAAAGCTCTGTCTGTTAACTAGTTTGTTCGTATTTAATGATGCTGCTATCCATCTTGATGTGTTTGTACGTATTAAAGCATCTGAACAAAACCCCAAGCCTTCTTGTTATATGTGTTAGAGACGAATGAGTGACAGTATCTCTAATACAAGAGGATTTAAAGAGTTACACAGTAAAAAATCTAGCTTGGCTAGATTTTTCTTTTATTTTTTACTAATTGTTTTTTTTTATGTGACATTGTTACTCATTGTTTTAGTTTGTTAGTTGGGATATTTTGCATACACCCCAGTGGTTATGGACATCAGCTGGGTACAACAACCCTGTGTTTCGAAATGTTAGCCAAACAGTTGGGTTTCTATTAGAACGGCGAAAATGCATTTTGTCGAATGCGTTTTCATTGACCCCTAAACAGCGAACAGGCAAAACAGCGAAGCGGCTCTTCAGTGAATTCTTTCCCTGGGAAAGAAGTCTCTTGGCCGATTCATTACTTTGCCGTATTCTGCACTGTAGTTTGGTCTCGGAGATTCCCTTATCCGTTATAGCTCCCGAACGTAAATGTGCAACAGTTACTGACCTTAGGGTTAGGGTGCGGGTTATGGTAAGTGCATATGTTTTAAACTATTTACTGGTTTTTTTTGCATTAGATGGAAAGTTGAGTTAAGTGCATATGTGTTTTCAGCTGTTTACTTTTTTGGAGGGGGTTAGAATTAGGGTTAAGGTAAGCATGTATGTGTTTGGAACTGTTTTTTTTTTTTTTTTTTTTTTTTTTGTGGTTGGAACATTGATTTCTTTCCCTAGGAAAGAAATCGCTGTTTTGAGGTGTCGAAATTTTCAGCTTTTGCTAAAATAGGGTCGATTAAACATTGTTCGCTGTTTTAAGCATTCGATGTTGTAATATAGACCCAAACAGTCCACTTATGCTATTCTGACGAGGCCATAACAAGGCTGAAATGTCCACAGCTAGAGGGATTTGTTTTTTTTTGGCCTGAATTTCTACATGACAAACTTAAAAGGTAAAAAGTCATGTGCATTCAGAACTGTCATATAGCTGAAACACCCAATGTCCTTCAGAGGTCATTTGCATATACCCCATGTTACCTCTAATGCAAGAGGTTTTTAGGAATCACATAGTGGAAAATCTGGCTTGGCTAGGTTTTTCTTTTAGTTTTTACTTGTTTTTTTTTTCCTGTGTGGCCTTTTTACTCATTGTTTTAGTTTGTTAGTTGGGATATTTTGCAGATATCCCAGTGGTTATGGACTTCAGCTGGGTACTACAACCCTGTGTTTCTAAATGCTAGATGCTAAACTGTCCACTTATGCTGTGCTGATGAGGATATAATAAAGTTGAAAAATGCATGTCCACAGCTAATGGGGTTTGGCTTTATTGGCCTGGATTTGTATATAACAGACCTAAAAAGGTGAAAAGTTTCAGAACATTTGGGTCATTTACATATATCCCATGTTATCTCTAATACAAGAGGATTTTTAGGAATCACGCATTGGAAAATCTAGCTTGGATGGGTTTTTCTTTTAGCTTTTACTGTTTGTTTGGTATATTGGAATATTAGACTTTCCCTGTGGTACAGCCATCTTAGAGTTAGTACATATAAGTAACAGTGGTCTGTAGCTATGGGCTCACATATCACAGTGTGCTGGGATGCTTTGCCCCCTTACAAAAAAATGCGTAAAACTTTTATCAGTGAATGCAGCATCTCACTGTTGTTTGAATCTTAGTTTATTTTTAAGTGCTAGAACTTCTTGCTTTCTCAGCCTGTATTGTACTATACATGACCTAAAGTCATGGCCAGGATTATCCACAGGCAAACTAGGCAGCTGCCCAGGTCACTTTCCTGTTATTTGTTTACTTATTTTTTTTCTAAGTAAAGAAATACACTCATTTTTATGTAGAAAACCAAATAAATAAATAAATACAAGACAGAAAGTGTCCTTTGCCAAATGACATCCATTGGGAGATCAATTGTCTTGTATTTGACAGAAAATAAAGAGTTACTGCATAAAATAAAAAGATGTCATGCAGGGCTATATTAAGGTGTTTACTGATGGCGTGGCAGCTCTAGCTGGCCCCAGTCTGAAATTGGCCATTGCTTGCTTTTTTTCCCCAGTATTGCGCACATCTCACCATGCTAAACTATATTATGGTTTAGAACAGATGGAGTAATACTGGCCCTGCTCTGCCATCCTGTACAACATTTGTGATTACTTTATTACTCACCTAATTATAGTGACAATGATTATGTGACTGTGGCTGAGCATTCTGAGCTGAAGGAGTAGGTATGGACAGCCTGAGATGAAGGAGCAGGTGTAAGCAGCCAGGGCTGAAGGAGCAATGTGAACAACCTGGGGTGAAGGAGCACATTTTAGCATCCTGGGCGGAAGGGGGCAGGTGTGCCCCTTTCTTGCACAACAGCAAGTTTATTTTACTGGGTAATTTGGTCCAAATATAATTAAAAGGAAAAGGTGGGAGAACTTAGACAAAATGTAGACACTGAAAAAATCTTCATAGATAAGGACATAGCTTTCAACTGTCCTTGTGTTTTTACAGAGCATTTTTGATTTTGCCTCATATGTTTGCACCATCTCTCATAAATTTTAAGATTGATAAATCACTGAGAACTAGTCAGTTATGCCTGATGTTAGACTTTCATACTTCTTATTCTTAAAAAATGCATGCAGTTCAAAATCTGTTGTTCTGTTAATTTCTAAGTAAATTAGAGTAATATTTAAAATGTAACTCTTTTTTTTTTGGCCCTTCTTGAGCAAAATAAGTTGAGAGATATGATAGGAACTAGAAGTGAAACAATCTGCAGGGCATTAATAATGTGCTGCAATGACCTAATGAAGTCCTGTGATTAGGACAATGAGCAACACACTTCTTTAAAATTTAGTAATCTAAGCTTTCAATTTTCACTTCTAAAACACTTCTGAAATAAATTTCAGCTGAATTCGTAAAATTTTACTGCATCTCGCAAAGGGAATTTGCATGACGACTGGCATCAAGCAGAGTGTGTGATATTTAGGGAAAAAAAACAAATAAATCACTGAAAGCAACCAAATGGAGAACGAGCTGAAGTGGAAGTTTATTCATACCAAAAGTCCAGAAATACGTGCTGTGATAAACGCTACACAGTAAAATTGGCGTTTTCGTAAAAACTTCATCAGATAGCCGAAGTGGAAGTTTATTCATACCAAAAGTCCAGAAATACGTGCTGTGATAAACGCTACACAGTAAAATTGTTGTTTTCGTAAAAACTTCATCAGATACACACACTAGAATGCCTTAACATTATTTAAATATTAAACTGACTGTGATGTAACAAAATATAATTGGACAGCCAATTAATTAAGAAATTAACACCAATAAGAAAAACAAAAGCAATGCTTTAAAAGGTTCTTATCTTGTCACTTATTCACTAACATCCTTTTGGTTATTGATATTTAGGAAACCCAGCAACATGACACGGTCAGCAAAAATAACAAAGTCGACCATTTTATATGCTAATGACCATATGATGAAGCACCGTATATGATAATGAAGCAAAACAATGTGGTGGAGCAATTCAGAGAAATTTACATTCTGCCCAGTGATGCTGCGAATGTTGTAGATCTCTTTATGGACATATGCTTATGTTCAGGTAGAGTAAGGTAGCGTATGAAGTTGGGTGTTGCTAAAGCTGCTATAAACATGCATCTGCAAGATACTCTTATAGCAGCTGCAGCAGCCATTGATGTGTGACATTACCCCCAGAGGTGGAGGGTCTTCCAGCTTAATATTTCATGCCCTCCATGACAATGATGATGTACCATTACAGTGTTTACAGAGATACCATGCAACAAATAGTGGATATGTGTCAGTCTCATCTACAGTTCCATGAGACTCATAGAGTATCTATCCCAATGGATACAAAGGTATGTGCAACTTTGTGTTTGTGTGTGTGTCTGCAGGAACACAAACTCTGCATGTGGTGCAGCACTGGGAGTTGGCCTGCTGGACAAGTGCAGGACATGCATGGCTGAGAGTTCAGATGAGAGCTGGTTCTGCCAGGAGTTGCACTGGGTATCACATAGACTTGGCTAGATGTTGGTGTGAAATGTAACCATAACCAATGTTTGCTGACATTTACGCCATCATGACCACAACCTGGGTGTACAGACATCCACTGCTAATATTTCAGTAGAAGTGCTAACACTGCAGAAGCAGGATCTTGCTCCTCCATGGTCAGGTTGGCTAACATATGAGGATGTAGCTGATGACTGGCCATGAGAATTTCCCCCTCTCCCATGTTAGATGACTAGGAGAAGATGCATTATGGTCCAATGTGTCATTCAGTTTATCTAGTGAATCACACATATGGATCATGCTCTCCCATATATCAACATTCACAACCTGGTTAGCCCTCACAACCACTGCAATGGGTCTGGTGGAACTAGCCTCTCCCTCCACGATGGCCTGCAAATATATTTGGTGACAGAAAATGAAACACCAGCTTCAGAGGAGGATGATAAATATACTTCTTACGAATACGAGTACCAACCCCCTATGTGTGACCATGAGTAATAGAGGCAGATTTAGACATATATCTTCTGGGGTCTCCATGCTTTTCTGATCTATAGTGTCTCCATGAACCTGTCCAGTCTGAGATGGTAGTGTGTCTTGGGTATGCACAGGCAAAGACACTGTGTCCATACTCTGATAAGGTGATGCGGTGGTTATACTCCCTGTGTTCAACACACATTCTATTCCCCTTTCTTGAGGTGCCAGCTAATCCCCGCCATCATTATCAGGCAACTCCAACTTCAGACAGGGGTACTTTCACAGTGCTGATGCCAGATAATGATTCACCTGTGCATACATCAAAACAATGTGGGTGGTGCAGTGGTGCAGTGGCCAGCATTGTTGCCTCATAGCAAGAGGTGGTCCAGTTCGATTATCAGCTGGGGTGCCTTCTGTGTGGAGTCTGCATGTCCTCCCTGCATCCACGTGGGTTTCCTCCTGGTGCTCCAGTTTCCTCCCACATTCCAAAGACATGTGTCTAGAGCATTTCTCCCCGGCCTCCAATGACAATGGGCTCTGCCCCAGTGGGACTTTCCCAATTAACAAATAAAATAAAAAATATCCAGTAAAAGTATGACTCAGCACTGCAACTACACATGCAAGTGATATCCTTAAATCTATAAAAAGAATATGATATTGAATTGTTATCCTGCCTATAAACCTTGTGCAGATGGATGTTGCACCAGAATGCCAGATGTACTTATATGCCATAAGTGAGATAGGTATTATAAACTGTGATGTGACTAACAGCTAAAAATTGGGTCAGATAGTGATAGTAGGCCTACGTACCTGGGGCATCATAAGACTGAAATTCTCAGGGGCCTATCCAGCTCTGCTTTGATATCTAGCACTGCACTGTGTAACCCTGTGGAGGAGGTGCCACTTTTAAGTGAGGCCAGGAACTCTTCCACCTTCAAAAGGTTCAGTAGATAGCCTACCTCCAGTTGCCCTCCATTCCTATGCCACAGCAATATCAATGTCCGTACATAACCACATAGAAATGGTACTCCATAGGGAGAAGGCTTAGAAAAGTCAGGAGTTTGGTTCTCCTGAGACCTGTCATTCTTTTCTTGCTATCAGTCGGCAAATGTGATATATTTCCCTTATATGTGTGATTTATGACCCCACTTTAGTCTGACTGCTTAAATGGCTTTCCCTTCTAGAGACATGGTTATACTGGCATGTTGGCTTCCTTGCCTTGATGAACCAACTCCTCTTAGGTATCAGTTTCCTTTTTTAATGACATTAACATTAAAATACAGTTCCATTGCTCAAACTCTGATGTTTTCTTCACTGGTACAGGTTGGTACATCATGGTGCCTTTTGATATCCCACTTTGTTTTACATTCAAGTCCTGTTATACCACCTTTGCTATTGTTGTCCACCCACCGCCCCGCTTTGTAGGGCTACTCCCTTTCTTCTTTTCTGTCCATCTCTTAATATAGTAAGATCTCTGCTCTACCCTTAGCCATCCATATATATTTTTTTCCTGTTGGGGAACATCAAACTATATATATATATATATATATATATATATATATATATATATATATATATATATACACACACACACACACACACACACACACATATATATATATATATATATATATATATATATATATATATATATATATATATATATATATATATATATATATATATATATATATATATATATATATATATGTATATAGTTATAGTTATATATTGCATCAACATCATCAGCATTGTTTTCCTGTCTCAGAGTGTGAACTCAATGACTAGCAGTGGTGTTGGTGTTCATGCAAGTCAATGTTTACCTCTGCTGTTCAGAGTGTCATCTGGCCATGAAGTGATCTAACGTGACCTAGCCTTGGGTGTGTGGTGCAGCAGTAACAAGGAGATGCTTGACATGTACTACAGCCTAGATGCATGCATAGCTAATAAGCATCAATGCTTATTATGCACACAATATAAATAGCATTGGTTTGGCTGTGATCGTGAAACTGGCATTTATGAATCTCCAGGAATGTCTTTTAATAAAAGTTGGCAATTTTTATCTACACCATTAAAGGAGAATTCATTAGAATAATTAGAAGTTGTCACACCAACTGTTTAAATAAGGTAAACATCACATAAGATCTAAAGAACAATTATTTAAACATGAAATCTGGTGTGATGTTTTTACCCAATTGAAATTCTTGGGTAGTTTTTTTTTTCCATTCAGTTTCAAGTTACAGTTCTTTGGTATCAGCTTTTTTCCATTTGTATTTTCAGGCCCTCAAGTATCTGTCCCTAATTTTGCTCATACTTCTGTTCTGCTCTTCATACAAATTTGTGTTTTTCTGTCAAATTGTTGAGGATTGCAGTCTAAAAATAATGACAGACAATTGAATTTCAGGCTTCCTATGCTTTAAAAAATGTATACTAATACATAACATGTTATTTTGACAACTTTCTAGGTATGTAAGAGCCATATTTAAAATCTGTCCCTAATCTGGGCCTTTGCATTTTGCTATTTTCTTACTTTGTCCCTGAATTTTGGTGTATGTTTCTGTGTGTTTAGGAGGGAGAGGTGATAATGTTTTTAGGAGTAACAATGCCATTTATTTTCACTTTTCATCACAAACATCAGTACTGCATGTGGTAAATTACTATTTTTGATAACCTGTCAGGAGCAGGATGTGTGCAAATGCAAGTAACCATTTAAATGCTGGGACCCGCTAGAGAGAGCCACGAAATACAGAAACTGAACAGCCAAAAGAATTAAATTACATACACTAAGTTTGAGCTGCCATTTCTTGGAATATTCTCTTTTCTTCAAGGTATGGCAATCTCAGACTTGTTATTTATAAGTCTGGGGGGTGTGGGGGAGTTTCCCGCTACATGGGAAGGGTGCAGGGGTGGCCTGCCACGCCCCCCATGCAAAAATAAGTTTAAAGGAGAAGACCGATTTTTGAGATTCACTCATCCTGTGTTTTCAGTCTTTTTTTTTTTGTCCTGTCGGCATCTGGCATTTCAAGTGCCAACATTTTGATAGGGAGCTGTAAATGCAACTAATCATCTCACAACTCATATTTTTGGTTGAGCTCTTGGCTGTGACTTCTTCTGAGATAAATCTGCATACCTTTCATCTGTCCATGCCCATTTATCCACATTGTCTAGTTTACTCCAGCAACACAAAGACACGATTAGGTGAACTGGCATTAAGCATGAAATGGGTTTGTATGTGTTTATTTTCCTTTTATATTTTACACCCTGAAAAGTGCACATAATGTTGTTATAGCTTATGTTGGGTCTATGGGCAAAGTGGCAGAGGAGAGGCTGGACTCTGCCCTTCTGAGCAGGGAATTTCTGGTTAAAGGCTTATAGTGCCTGCATATTCTAACTGTTTCTTACTGAAATTGGTACACCTTGTTTGCTGTAGCATAGACTAGATCCAGGCCTGCTGAATCCAGCTTTATTTGTATGCTTGTTGTTTGTTTATTTCCCTGAAACGCTAATTCCACCTTTTTGTGGATGCCTAGTGATATCTGCATTGCTTACTGTACTTATTTCCTTGTTTCACTTGAAAGAAAGTTACTGTTTGTCATTTTTGCATTTAAGTTACCTGTAACACATTGCATTTAAGTTACCTGGCACTTGCTCACTAAAGCAATTATATAAGTCAGCTCTAAAAATTAAAAGCACTACACCCTCACAAACTCCTTGACTACCTTTTTCCCCTTTGGCCCTTTTTTCATTTATAAAGGAATTTCCAATACTATTCTAGCATGTCCAAAGGTCAGTTGTCAATCTCCTCCGGTCCAGCTGGTGAATTTGGGAATCTTGAGGCAATGTTACAACTGCCTCATGTACACAGACAACCCTCTCCTCCTCCCAACAAATTCCAACACATGTGAGAGATGCAACCATATAGCCAAACTGGAGGCTAAGCTCTCAACTCAGTACTGGCGTAACCAGTCAGGAGGAGAAGGAAACCACACTCACTACAATTCCAGTCTCACATAGACCTACCACGACAACAAACCAAACACATAAACACACAAAACATACTGAGGCTCTAAATAAAAATCTGCCTAAGCAGCAGAGACCTCCAAAGCAGACACCCAAGCAACCTACCCCCCAAAAAAAAACGTGCAACACATAGCTCACAAAGCCAGTGTGTGCAAAGCATCACAGCCCTTAAGGCTAAACAACACACCTGATACACTTGTAATAGGTGACTCTATCGTCAGGCACACTGACGCCCCGCTCCAGGCTGAACAAGGAGAAGGTCACGGTGAGCTGCCTGTGATCCGCCACATAAAACAAGCACTCAGGTCACTCCAAGGCGTCATTGTCCATGCTGGTGTGAATGACCTGAGACGCCTCCTGGACTACATGAAAAGAGACATAGAGGAGCTCTCTGAGCATGTAGCCCAGGCCGGTATGAGTAGCATCCCTCACCAAGAATGATGCCACAATATGAAGACAAGATGATCAATTTCAACAACTGGCTTAAGTGTTGGTGTCATTCAAAGGGGATCAATGCCTGTCAGCCTGGGTTGACATGCTCGACAACAAGCCACGATGCTTCAGGGATGGCTTGCACCTGTCACCCTGGGCTGGATATTGGCAAAGGCTCTTGCTACCCCATAGTGCCTTTTTAGGCAAGGATCAAAAGACAAACCCACCTCCATAGGTATCACAAGGGATAAGAAACTAAGAGTAATGCTACTCAACGCCAGAAGTCTAAACCTCAAGATGCCTCCTTAGCATGGAGAACATCGATATCTGTGCAGTAACAGAAACCTGGTTCAAGGCTGCACCCCAGCACTACCAGGTTATACCTCATACCATGCTTTTCAGCCCCAAAACTTGGACCAAACCACAAAAGGAGAGTGAGTATAAGATACCCACACCTCCAGGTTGGTGGCACAGCACGAAGCATCAGAGACTATCCATGTGCAACTAACTGTGGGTAAAACTGCCTTCCAGTTTATAGCCTGCTACAGACCACCCTCCCAAACACAGGAACCCCACTCGGCCTTCCTGAGAATACTGGAAAATATGAAGGTCTCTCCAAACACCATTATATTGGGCGATTTCAACTACCCAAACATAGACTGGGAGCATGACTCTAGCTCCAACACCCTAGCCCAAAGGTTCCTATAATTTATAAACTTAAATGCTATGGAACAACTTATTACCACTCCCACAAGAGGGGAAAACATACTGGACCTGATCATCACCAACATGGGGACACTGCTCCAGACCAGAAGTGTATCCTTCACTGGTAAGATCAGACCATAAACTAATCTCACTGGATATTCACATCCAGAAAACCACAGTGAAAAACTTCTCTAAAGCAAATTTCACATGCCTCAAAACCGAGGCGAAATCCTTCAAAGCCCCCGGGCATGTGGAAAATACGGCCCAGACCGCAGAATGAATCCTTTATAAACGCATTCTATGAACACCTTTAGGAATGCATGGATCATGCAATCCCAAATAAAACCAAGACCCAATCCTCCAAAGGCAGACAGCCTGTCTGGTGGACCCCAGCCATAAACAAACTATACAATAGAAGGAGGAAGCTACTACATGATAGAGTAAAATCTCAAAAAGGGAAGGCATCTCTGATCAGTATTAGCAAAAAACTACGGGCACTCATAAAATCGTCTAAGGCCAGCTTCGAGAGAAAAATTGCACAGGACACTAAGGATAATCACAAGGCTTTCTTTAGTTATGTTAGGAACCTGGGTGGGAATTCCCAGATATGCTCAGAATTAGTCCAAAATGACAAAAAATACACCGAGCCCACAGTCATTGCCAACATCCTAGCTGACAGGTTCAGTGCAAACTCCACCAAAAGGGCAAATATCTATCCCAACAGAGTGCTGCCCTGACATCTCAGATGCACAGGTCTCCAAAGCAAAAACAGCATCAATGGGACTAGATGGTGTCCCGCTCCCGGTCCTACATGAACTCCAAGAAGAGCTAAACCCAAACATAAAACTACTGTTCAATCTTAGCCTTACTACAGGATATGTAAGCAACAGTGGTCCCTCTCCACAAAGGTGGTGCCTCAACGGATCCTGGAAACTATCGCCCCATAAGCCTGACTAGCTTGGTCTGTAAAGCTATGGAAAGGATCATCATGGACCTCATAAATAAAGATATTGGGGACCTACAGACACTGGATCCTACCCAGTTTGGCTTTGTTAAGGGCAGATCCTGCCTCTTAAACCTGGTCGATTTCTTTGAAACAGTCACCAAGGCCATTGGGGAAGGTGGTCCACACAGCCTACCTGGACCTCGCAAAGCCTTCAATACAATACCCCACTCGGGCATTATAGATAAGCTCACCAGCTTAAATATAAACCCCTATGTCACTAGATGGGTTGCAAACTGGCTCAAGGACAGAACCCACATGGTTAGAATTGCTGGAGCCATGTCAGACTCCAAACCAGTTACAAGTGGCGCCCCACAAGGCTGGTCCTGGGACCTCTTTTGTTCGGTATATATTTTTTAGGCCAACATGGAAGGACTGTGGCTGACCAAGTTCGCAGATGACTGCAAACTGGGTGCCATAATCAACTCTCCAGCCGACACAAGCATCCTCCAAAAGGGCCTCATAGAAACAGACAACTGGTGCCAGAGCCATGGCCTCAAGCTAAATGCCAAAAAGTGAATAGTCATCCCCTTTGGCAAAACAAAGTGCCTAATTACCACATAGGTGGTAATCCATTAAGTACAGAAGAAGTCATTAGAGATCTGGGGACCCAAGTTGATAGCAATCTCTCATTTGACAACCACGTGGCCAAAGTGGTTAGAAAAACATTTTATATAGCCCACCTAATCATGAAGGGATTCACATCTAGATCAGGGGAGGTCATCGTGCCTCTTTACTCATCCTTCATCAGGCCCATAATTGAGTACAATGCCCCTTTTGGGATGTACCTTACCAGACACCTGCAGCAACTGGAAAGACCCCAAAAGTACCTCACCAAGAGGATCAAAGGGCTCAAACAGATGCCATATGCTGCCCGGTTAAAGAATCTCCAGCTCTACTCAGTGGCATACTGCCTGCTCAGAGGCAATCTGTGCCTGAAGCCATGTCCAACCCGAATTAATGGACATGCTGCACCTCAGAAAATCCAAATCCCATGAGACTTGAACCTCAGCACTGAAATAAATAAGACATGCTGGAGGGACAGATTCATAACCCAGAGGCTCCCTTCACTCTGGAATAAAATCCCAGTCCAGGTTAGGCAGAGTCCCACATTGACTCTCTTCAAGAAGAATCTTGATGAGTGGATGGGAGATATATCACTTCTGTGTCACTGTTAGACAGAGGCACAGAAAAAGGCATAGCAAAATTAATTTAAAATGGGTGGCGAAAGCCAAACACACTCTGGCTAGGCTTATAAATGCCCTAGGGCAGATAGCCTAGTATGAACCTATGAACCTATGAACCTATGAACTATCCCACCCATCTCAGAGATGAGCAAAGAAGACCACCGAAGCTTGTCTATGTGAAGTGTACTTTGCTAGACTTTATTTGTCCTTGGAGTTGTTTGTTTTGTTTAATGAGAGTGCTTTTATCTTGCTAGGTGCTACTCCTCCTAAATTGTGTCATGATTTTCTTCCTTCTGTTATACAGCCTATTGATGTTGTAATTCCACCAGAGTAGTAATGTACTTCTTCCTGGTGGGTACAGCTGCGTCTGTGTAGCTTTAACATGCTTGTATAGAGTTCCTGTAAACAGTTTCACAGAGGCAGCAGTATTTTCAGGGTTTATGGAGGGGGTATGACATTTTTCCACTTTAGCACTTACCAGTAGGAAGTTGGTCTTAGAGAGTAGTGCCTGAATATTCTAGAGTTAGCTGAGTTTCCAGGTTTTATTTTTACTTTAAAGCAGACCAGAGAAGACATTACACTTGGGGGTATGCAGCACTCTCCCATATTATTGAGGAACAAATCCAGTATAGTTGCACTCCTGGTCAGTATACTGGCAGTCTGTTCCAGGGAGTTTGTGTTTGCAAAATCCAGGGGTCTCTGTGCCTGCACATTTGGTGTCATATATGATTCCCAGTTAATAGTGGAGTAATTAAAGTCACACATGAATATGGTATTGGGTTGAATGATGAGTGTTTCCAATAAGTTTAAATACATGGTATGAGTTTTCTGGGTCATAGAGAGGGACCAATAGCTTTCAAGGAAGTAGTATTGAATTTTGCCTATGGTGATTTTAACTTGGAGAAGCTCAAATGCATTGTCCTGTTTGGCCAGCCTTGAGATACCTTTATGTAAATTGAGACACTTCCACCTTCAGTCTCTCTCTGTGTAGTAGCTGGTCTAATTGTTTGGAAGGCATTATAATTTAGTACTATCAGTGTGCTCTACACAGCTTTGAACAATGTCTCAGTGACTGCACAGGCAGCTACATTCTCTAGGGCAAAGAGATCTTCTAGGAAGTGGAGTATTTTGTTTAGACTCCTAGCACTGAGCAGTAACACATTTAAATTTTCTTGGCTTTTCACTTGCTATATCAAAAGTACTTTCAGTTTGACATTGCCTAAAATGGGCACTATGGGAGAAGACAATGTTTTGGCTAATATTAGAAAGCCTAGAGGGGAGAGGTGCAGACTATCCCTGACAAAGCAGCATGGCCTGCTGACCATCTCCTTCCATGCTGACAAATATTGCACTCCCTTAAAACGACACCAGAAACTAAGCCAATTATTAAACTCTGCCATCTTTTGTTTGTATTGTGGAATCATCCTTGGAGAAGATAAAATACTTCTCAATGCTAGGCTCATACCAGCCTGGGCCACACATTTTGAGAACTCCATGATGTCTGTCTTCATATAGTCTAGGGAGGTATGCCTCAGGTCATTTACACCAACATGAACTATGACTGAGTCATACTGGTACTTGTGGTCCAATGCCCTAAGTGTGTGTGTAACATGACGGATCCTGGTCCCCGATATGAAGCTGACCATGGCATTCTCCTTACTCTGCCTGGTGAGAGGGACATCACTGTGTCTCACAATGGAGTCCCCAATGACCATAATGTTGAGTTATGTGGCGGCTTGCATTATGGGCTTTGAAGTAGAGGCTCATGAGATTTGTCTGTATGTGTTGATGAGGGCATTGTTTCTAAATAGAGCATTCAGGGCTGCTGGGGGGTATTTGTTATGTGTACCTCATGTTGAAGGTCTTTGGGGGTTCAGGAAGGTGACATTTAAGTACCTCAGCATATGTAGGTCTATGTGTCTGCTTTGATATTCTGTGATGGGTGCAGTGTGTGTAAAACTGACAACCTTATTGACATTAGGGTGATTTTATGTGAGAGCTTTGCCTTCAGTGACATTGTGTAAATGCATCTCTCACATACCATATCAGTTTGTTTAAGAATTAACTGGTTATCAGTAAATATGAGACAATCTGCACATTGCCTTAGGATGCTCATATAAACCAAGCTAGTAACAGAGATAGAGGGAAGTTCATATCCATGGCAACAGACCCTTTATCATTGATTAGACAGCTGGAGTGAGAATATAAAGTGATGTCAGGATCATGTGGTTTGCAGCTGTGGGGGCAGTGCATGTCACCAAAAAGTAGTTGTCCTGTGTGTAACTAGGTATTGGTGAAATTTTATTTGTGCTTTTACAGGACAAATGTCAACTCAAGGTATCAGCATCTGTAGAGGGCATTGCCAAACAGCTGAGGGGAAACTAATAAGTATACCCTGATGATTTATGGATGAAGTATTTAGGCAGATTTTCTGAAGTTAGAAGCAAATCAAGCAGTACTTATTGGAAAAAAAAAAGAATTAGCTTGTCAAGAATGATGAAAAGAAAGGATCTGCCTGATTGGTTACTCCCTGGTTACTACTAGTGCTGAGCTCCCCGTAGATGCTGGGGTACAATGCTTTCTTACTTCTTCTCTCACCAGAAACATAACAGTAGCACCAGTCCCAAGATAAGAAGCAGGCCACAAGCTGTTTGGTGATCCACAGTCTTGTCCCAGATAATGCAAGGGTCAGTAGGCTTTCTGTAGCCTTTTCTTGGTAGATGCCTTGAATATCAACCAGACCAATCAGGAAGGTCATATGGAGACACTCACTGCTGAACGAGAAGTAGTCAGGAATCAAAGCACTCTGCTTATTCCCTCACCAGGAGCAAAATATAAGCACAAATTCCAAGCCGGCTCCCATGAAGCAGTTATTAGGCTTTCCGGTGATCAGGAGTCTCCAGGAAATGCCCCTATGCTCCTTCTTTCACTACAAGTAAAACAGAAGCACTAATCCCAGGATGACTATTGAGATGCAGAATGTTGGCTGTCCAATAATCGGTGGTTTTGGAGAAGATGTTGCAGATTTTAAAGGTAAGACAGAAAAAATGGTTTAATGTTCTAAGAGCTGCAGTGTGCATTAAGCAGTTAGATATGAAAGAGAGGGTAACATAAGCTTTAGCTATCTAAGTGGATAGCCATTCATTTTAAAAGTGCTAGATAGATTGGATGGGGGTGGGCAATTTGGATCTTGACTCTTTGGAATACAGTAGGATGGCCAATAAATTTAAATATTTGAAGGGGAGCGACTTCTCAAAATGATAATTTTGTGCTAACTCACACTAGCCAATGAAAGAGGTGAGGGAAGGAGATATGTAATCAAATTAACATAAGGGGCTGGCAGCTCGAAAGACAGTTGAGTTTGAAAACACACTACCACCTGGGAGAGAGGGTGAGGAAAACTTAATTTCTGTGTGACTCACATGAGACACAGCTGTGGTCTTTTTCCTAATTTAAATGTGTAACTAAAGCAGAATACAAGTAAAACACAGTGTAAAGAAAATAAATCACAATGCACAAAGCATAAGAAGGCCATGAAACAATAAAAAATGCAAGAAAGCAAAAACAAACTAACCTTTCCCTCACAGCAAGTTGTAGCAGTGTTAGGGTGAGCTTTTCCAATAAAGCAATAACTTATCTTAAATAATATTGAAGCTATTTCTTGCAGCGGGCTACAGTCCTTGGGACCACCTGATGGAGAGTATCTATCCCCCCTCATCTTAATCATTAAAAATAGTACTAGGTTGCAGTGATTAAAAGAACAGGAAAAAATGCATTTTCCTTTCTTACGGGATGGCATGTCAGAGATAGTATATACAAAGAGAAAAGGAGAGTAAGATTAGAACATCACATTTGGGGATGTAGTCCCATGGAGATATGCTTAGAAATACTGTTTTGCTCTACATAGATAGTGCTTGCCAAATGTAACAGTGGTTAGGTATGTTTGGTAGCCAGACTTATCTCAGGGCATTTGTCAGCAACAAGATCAAGTATACACATTGCTAGATAGATAGAGAGCATATACAGTAGTTATAAATATCTTTGCTCCACTGCTTGACCAGTTTGGTCAACTACTTTTTGACTTATGCATATTCTGCCTTTATGACCTTTATTACCCTTCTACTCACCTCTATTTACTGTTCTTCATCTGCAGTATTAATCAGCAGATGAACATTTCAAAATGGGTTGGGTGGATGACAGTTGAATATTTAATTTATTTTTCTTTATTTATTTAACATTTGTTTACTAGGATAGTCTGACTGGGACAGTTCCTGTTTTCAGTGGAGGCCCATGGAGAAATTCTCCAGACCCATGTCTTTGGAATGTGGTAGGAAACCAGAGCACCCAGAGGAAACCCACATGACCGCAGGGAGGACATGCAAACTCCTCATAGAAGGCACCCCAGCCAATGATCGAACAGGAGAACCTCTTGCTGTGAGCTGGCAACACTAACTGCTGCACCATTGCACTGCCGATGAAGTTGGCCTCTTGAGCTCAAGTGGCTGTGATCTCTGGTGTGGATTGGAATGGTTCACTGCTGGGAGTGAGACAGTTGGGATGAAAAATCATCACATTTAAATCAAATGTTACAAATCAGTTATGAAAAAGTGTGGTTTGCTAACTGCAGATAAGGAAGGTGCAGCTACTCAAACAGTATAATTATCTAGAGATCTTGTTGATGTGACATTACAAGGGATCGATAGACTAGTTAGTAAATCAGTACAATAGTATTTTAGCGCAGGTGTTTTACTACACCCTGCTGATTGAATGACAGTTGAGTCATAGTATGATGTTTTAGTTCAACAGTCAATCCATGTCCCCATCCTCAGGTGTAGAGCCATACTTAGGTCAGTTGTTGCCAACAGCAATTTCTAGACAGGCACCCCCAGTCAATCTGGAGAATGAAAAAAAATTGCCCTCCAAAGTCCTTCTGTAATATCCACCACAAATAGTATACATTAGTTGCTTCCTACAGTTAACAAACACATACTCCCCTTATACACACTGCAGTGCCGGCATTGGAAATTAATCCATTCACCTCTTGTGGTAAACAAACCCATAGCTTTCTAATCTTCCATCACCAAAAGCAACAGTCTGCCTCCATAGTACCTTTTTTATGCAATATCACCTGATGACCCTAGTAACATATAATGGGTGTTTAGGCCTCCTGTATAGTTATGATTTCTAGTTTAGGACCCTGTTTGTCTATGGAAACTTCTTTTTGAATTTATGTTCAAAACATTGTATATTTATTGTATAATACCTTGTTTAATTGTTTCTCAGTATTCTTACCACTGTATGCTGCATCATTTGTAAAACTCTGATTTTACTCTTTTATATGTTCTATGCTCTTTGTATAAAATAGCTATGTTTATATAATTTTTTATTATTTTTTTTATAATTTTTTACTATGTATCTGGAGCTTTTGTCCCCAAGCCTCTGCTGAAAACAGTCACCTTGTGTCCAGTCGGACTAACCCGGTAAACAAATGGAAAATAAAAATAATAAATAAATAAATAAGTAAACATAATGAAACAAGCAAAGGAAAATATTAAGGTTTTACTAATCAATGCTAGGAGCCTAAACAAGAAACTCCACTACCTACAAGTCTGTCTCACCCTGGAAGACAGATGTTTCTGTACTGTCTGAGACATGGTTTACAATAGCGGAGAGCACTCCAGCTGTGTAGGGATATAATGCCTTCCACATATTAAAACTATCTACAGTGCAAGATGGGAAAAAGCGGGAGGTATATCATTCTACATTTAGAAGAGGTTCACATCAAGACTGGTAAAACACATGATGAACTAGAGCTTCGTCATGCCCAAATAACCATCAAAAAGGTCCCTTACAATATATTATCTAGCTATAGAACTTACTCTATGACAATAGAAAGTCACAGCACCTTTCTTCAGGAAGTAGAATCAATCAGTGTTAAACCAAATACCATTTTCCTAGATGATCTAAATTATCCAACTATAGACTGGAAAACCTGCATCACCACTTCTGCACACGCACAGAGATTCCTGGATTTTGTCAATACAAATTCCTTGTCCTGACTAATATGGGAGTATCTTGTACCAACTCTTACATATCTTCATCATTTGTTAGGTCTTTTGTTTTTTGCAAACAAGAAACATCTTTATTAAATTATCAGTTATGACATAGGCACTCATACATTTATGTAAATGAAAACAAACCATATTGACATAATCTTAGTTGCAAGCATGACACATCACTAACAATATTGACATAATTTTAGTTGCAAACATACATCACTTATAATCTACTCAATTATTGCAGTCAGACATTACATAACCCATTCAAATCTTTTCTTCTTTTAAATTTCTTTCCTCCCCTGTATGTATTGCCCACACAATTCCCATTTTTTCTATGTAATTTGCTTCTACCCTTTTCTAAAGATCCTAATACCAGTTGTTTTATCTATATTACTATATTCACCATTTCTAGTACAGTTGGTTTAGACTTTGATTTCCATTTTCTAGTAATTGTTTTTTGGTAGCAAGCATAGGTATGACCATAAAGCAGTCTCCTTCAAAATAAAACTGAAACCAGAAATCTTTTCCACGCAAGGTACCTCTAGAAACGTCTTTAAGACAAACTACCTACTCCTAACTGATACACTGGCAAACTTCAAATTCCCATCAAACCCAGTTAACTCCATAAAATGTATAGAAATGTACACCATCACACTATACCAGCATATAAACAGCTTCAGAGAAGCAGCTGTACCCCATAGGAACAAGTGCAGTGCAAACCCCAGAAACAAACCCACATAGTGATACCATAATGTCAACAAGCTTTATAATAAAAGGAAAATAATTTTGACCAAAAGTAAGACAAGCAATTCCCAGGATGTTAGAGCCCTTGTCACTGAAATAAACAAACAACTTAAGAGATTAATAAATGCCACCAAAGCCATGTTTTAGGCTAAAATAGCTACCCAAGCCAAAGACAATTAAAAAGGCATTTTTTATGTTCATAATCTCAAAAGCACTATGCAGTAATGAGCTGTGCTGAGTGTGAATGATATTACCTACACTGAGACTGAAGATATAGCTAACCTACTGGCTGATAAATTTATCTCTAACTTTACCCCTCGCTCCTCTCCATCTGTCTGTCAAGATATACCAGAAACTGGCTCACCTCCAGCTATCACACAAGATTAAGTCCTAAAAGTGCTATCCAAAACTAAAAATACTGCATCAAAATGGTCCTGACAATATCAACAGATGCATCTTAAATAGTATGAAGCATGATTTAGCCACACCCCTAACAGCACTGTTCAATCTCAGCCTCCAAAGAGGTTTTGTACCAAGTGACTGGAGAACAGCTACAGTCATTCCCCTGCATGAGGGAGGAGCATCCACAGACCCAGGCAATTATAGACTCATAAGTCCGACTAGCCTCATATGCAAAGCCATGGAAAGACGTATCATGGAATTAATCAATCAGGTCATGAACCTGCAAACACTAGACCCGTCTTAGTCTGGATTTGTTGAGTGCAAGTTATGCTTACTCGACCTTGTGGATTTTTTTGAAAAGGTCACCTAAGTAATGAATGAAGGCAAAAAGGTACACACCACATATCTTGACCTGGCCAAAGCTTTTGACACAATTCCCCACTTAGGCATAGTAGAAAAGCTAAATAAACTGGGAATAAACCATTATATCACCCAATGACTCACAGATAAAATGCAGATAATCAAAATAGGGATGTTGCCTCCACAAAGAGACCAGTCAGCAGTGAAGTACCCTAGGGTTCGGTGCTGGAACATCTCCTGTTTTGCATTTAAATTTCTGAAGTAAAAACCAATACCAAAGGGGTCTGGCTGACAAAGTTTGCAGTTGACTGCAAGCTAGGAGCAGTCATTGAATCCCCAAATGAGTTAGCCACCCTGCAGGAAGATTAGTCTGAAATAAATAACTGGTGTAAAAATCATGGTTTGAAACTAAATGCCGAAAATGCATTATTATGTCCTTTGGGAAGTCATTTACCCCAGGGAACTACCACATTGACAATACTTCCCTAAGAGCTGACCCAGTTGTCAAGGATTTGGGAACTTATGTAAATAGTGACCTAACCTTTGACCAACATGTGGCTATTGTTGCAATCAAGTTCTTTTATATTGCACAGCTTACAAACAAAGGGATTGTGTGTAGATCTAGGGATGTCATTGCCCCACTTTATTCAAAACTCATTAGGCCAGTCATTGAATATAATGCTCCCTTTGGCATGTATCTGCCCAGACACATGCAACAAATGCATCACTCACAGAGATACCTTACTAAAAGGATATAAGGTCTAAACAACATGTCCTAAATGGATTGACTCAAAGCCCTGTCACTATTCTCGATACATTACAGTCTGTTAAGAGGTGACCAGTGTCTGTCATGCAAGGCATCCTCCAATCCATTACTGATGGATTTACTGCACATCAGCAAGTCAAATGGCATCAGAAATACTTGGTCTAGGAATCTAAACCTCTTCCACAACATCAACAGAATGGTTATGAGGAACAGGTATATTTCACAGTAGATACCACTGCAATGGAACAGATTCCCTAGCCACATAAAACAAAGTTCATCCCTGTCCATTTTCAAGTGCAACTTAGATTTATAGATGAGAAACAGAAAATTTACCCCAGGACTACCCCCTGCATTACTAATGGACAGATTCAGCTCCTGAATGCTTTACCCCCTGCATGATTCCACTCAAATTATCTATGGTATGATCACATTTGTTCTCTTTAGGGGTAATATATAATTAGTGACCACGGGATGGATAAGGACAATCTATAATCAAACAGGATAGTTGATTTTGAACACAAAAAAGAGAAGTTGGCTAGACTTAAAATGGCCCACAAGGGCACCTATAAGAGTACTACCTGTTGTGCCACTGATCCAACATGCTGAATATATGTATAAAATGTCCCCTCCTTTAAAGGGCATTAGGTCTGCACACCTTAAAGTAACATCTTCCAGATCACCTTCTTTTTGACAGGCTCCTACCTGTAAAGACCACCAAATCTGACTAGCAGCCGGGTACTGTGCCATAATTAGGCCTGTTTTCAGCTATCTGCAGTTAACATTAACTTACCTGTTTGTTTCTGAGCTAGCATTTTTAAAGAAACCAGCCAACTCTGTGCTGCATGACCACCATCTAGCACAGAGCCATCAATTCAAGCCCCAGCAGATGGGTTGTATGTCCAGGGCCCCATCTACATCCTGGTGACTTTGATCCTAAAATTAAGGGATAGAGGTTCAGTGCCCACAAAGATAACCTTGAGATGGTGCAGTTTTGTTTGCATAGCCATTGTAGTGGGGTTTCACTAGTCATCAGGATAAACTAAACACTCTCATTTTCCAGGGTGGAGGAGAGTTTTTCAGCATAACTAAATTCCTACTGATACAGCATTTCCTTCCCATGTAGAACCTGAGACAAGACTGCATTGATATATATATATATAAAACAGCAAAATTGAAGAACCAAAATGAACTGTGCAGAGACACGGAGATGCCAGCAAATAAATAAAAACAGCAGTATTTATTGTTCTAAGTGCTTTCACACCCTTTGGTGCTTCATCAGACAATGTTATGAATAAAAGAACATATTAAATAGATCCATACAGATTTAAATGGACCAATGAAAATTCACATATCATTAAGACTTCATACAGATTTAAAGAGATACATATAAAATATGGTAAAAATAACTAAAACATTGAATAACATTAAATCAATAAGACCATTTAAAATTCACTTCTTCGGCAACTTACGTGCCTTTAGTGCTGGTTTAATAGAAACAGTATCATTAAGACCAGAGCCTAAATGTGCTCCAAGTCTAAAAATCCACTTCATTTCTGCTGCATCAGTGAAAGCGTAAATGTCTTCCAACCTGATATTACTATATGTCACTTGTAGAACTTGAAATGAAAAAAAATGTGTTACACCTTCTGTCACAGTGTGTTTAGCTAAAGCACTATACAATAGTTCTTTCCTTGTACAATAAACATGATCCCTTATACGCTCACAAAGCCTTCTATTCATTTTTCCAACATAGAATTTTGGACACCTAGTACATTGAGCCAAATATATTACATTTCTAGTGTTACAATCAACCTGCACTTTAAACTGCCAAGTCGGTTTAGTGCCAGGATGTAAAAATTGTCCATTCTCATTAATGAACTGACAGAAATTACAACTGTTGCATCTCATCGCTCCTCTGGACGAGAATTGTTGAACTTTCTTGTTATTAGGGTAGCATAACAATTGTTACCTTAATAACAAGAAAATATTTTTACCATATTTTATATGTATCTCTTTAAATCTGTATTAAGTCTTAATGATATGTGAATTTTTATTGGTCTATTTAAATCTGTATGGATCTCTTTAATGTGTTCTTTTATTCATAACATTGTCTGATGAAGCACCGAAGGGTGTGAAAGCGCTTACAACAATAAATACTGCTGTTTTTATTTATTTGTTGGTGTCTCCGTGTCTCTGCACAGTTCATTTTGGTTCTTCAATTTTGCTGTTTTATTACTGTGCAGTTTATCACTGAGTTCCTTCCTTTTGGAGTATATACCTCATATACATGATTTTATATTAAGAACTGTCCAAAACTGTCAGAGACTGTAAGTATGGGCTCTGAGTATAGCATATATTTAGTTTTCTGAAGGCATATTCCATTATATTTGTCTATTATAGTTTCAGGTGAGCTTTGCTTTTAGTCAGGGAAGTCAAGGGGCAAGCAGTTTTGGCAAAACCCGGAGCACATTTCCAATGATAGCTCACCAGAACAAATATGTAATTCACTTTCTTTTTAGTAGCGGAGACAATTTCTGCACTGCTTCTTTATTCAGCTTGTGGTTTCACAAAGCCTTGGCCTATTACATAACCCAAAGATTGGCATTTTGCTGTGCCTAGCTTGCATTCAGCTTGATTAGACATCTGCTTGACAAAGATACTTTGCAATGGCCTGAGCTTTGGTTAAATGTCTTTTCCACTCTTCAGAGAATATTACAACATCATACACATAGGCTGTGGCATGTCCAGTGTAGAGTCTAAAAATTTTGTCCACTACATTCTGAAATGTTTCAGGCACTCAGTAGTAACTGGAGTAATGTGATTTGCCAGCAGCCCTGTCCAATTTTTCAGAACTGTCAGTAGGTAACATAGATGGTAAAGGATCTTTTGGCTAGGTAGCCTTTGAACCATAACTTAACTTTATAAGATAAGCCACACAATGTCAGTTTTATTAAGTATGATGTGTTTTACTGTTTTGAAGACTGTTTTAAGATCTAAGAGTATTCTTTCAGTCATTATTCTGTCATGCATTGCAGTAAATGTTACTAGCAAATCTATATATAGCAGAGCGCTGTTATTTGGGAGGATCTTATGTTGCTTATTAGAAATGGTACTGTTTATATGTAGTGTAGAATTTGGTCTTATAGCATCACTTCAAGAATTTCAGCAAGTGGGCAAAAAGTAACTATTGGTTCTGATAATGTTTGCTTCTTTTGACTTTTTGTATAAAGCTTCTTAGTCAATATATGCTTTTTTGCCATTTTCTTATATTCTAAGATAGTTTGGATCTGTCCATCCAGTTTTAGCTATGTAAAATTTTAATAGGGTGCATAATGTTATTGTAATGTGTTTGGTGAGACTATTCTTATTGCTTTTGAAAATATGTAGTATTGCTGTCTCCCATGACAAAGTGGATTTTGAGTAGCCTGTTTTTTTTTCTAAAAGGAATCTCAGTGAGCACCACAGTGTATACTGCAAAGCTTTAATTGATATTTTATCATAAATGGCAAAACAAATGTAAATACATAAAGACAGTAAACACACCTTTTAGTTAAGAGTAGTAGCACCATTAACTAAGGTGAAATTTTTTGTATATATGTATATATGGCATAGTCGGATTAATTTTTTGTATTTCATTTAGGTTGGTGTTGTGCTTCTAGTTATACTCTCATTTGTTACCATCATGTACAAGTGAATTGTTGCACTATAACAGTATCCTGATTAAGCTATAACATAAGCATAACTTCATGGTAATCCAATATTGTAATCTTTAGCTATTTTGAATTTATTTAGTATAATGTTTGAATACCTATTTTAATAATTTGCTCATGTTAAGCAATTTGCAACATTAACAGTTTCCTATGTTGTGTTCTGTTTATCCTTACTGTTTGCATTTATGAATGAAAAGTATTCAATAAAAAGATATTTGATAAAAAAAAATAACTATTGGTTGAAAATCCCTAAATTATATGGAATTGCAAGTCTTGGGAAGGGGATAATGAATGCATGCTTAAAACTATAATATATTGTTTTGGCAGTCATTGACCAGATATGAATGAGATGGGTCTTCATTGCAGATAATTTCTATTTTGAGTATCCCCTGATGATTAGGATCATAGGTTCAGAGGTAAGTACTAGAGAGTCAGGCTGCAGACCATTACAAGACTAGCTAATAACCCATATTCTAATGTTCCATCCAGTCTAGGGGAGGGCAGCACATGAAGACTGGGGGAGAATTTGAGGCTGCCCATCTAATTCTAATGGTTTACCTTGAAGGTGGCAAAGGTGTTACTCTGCTTGAAATGTAATGAAAGATTGTTTCAGAGATAGGGAAATATACAATGGGATCTCACTCTGTCATTCCAATCCATCTTATTTATTTATTGATGAAGGCTTAATTCCTGTAAATAGGCTGAATACAGAGAGAGGGCTGCCAATCATTACTAGAATGTAAGCTTTTTGAGGCCACTGATATTCTGTCAAATTGAGTAATGTGTTTAGACAAGTACATGCCAAATGAGCATTATGTTCAATAACGGGTCTAACAAGTTATGATTAAAAAGGAGCAAATACTTCTGTGGATCTGTAGGAGATGTCTTTGGAAATATTCCGGAAAGAAGGCTTTCCAGACTTTTGTGAGTAAATGATGATCAAAAGATAAAGAATTTTCAACCGGAGTGCCCAGATTCCTTATGGCAGTGTCTGATTTTTTTGGGGTATGTATAATGCGAAAATGCATATTATAACAAGTGAAACTTTTGCCAATCAGCTACAGTATTATCTTACAACAGATATTTGTGAAGTACAGTGGTGGAAACTCTAAAAGCTTGTATAACAAGGTAAGTGAGGTGGTTGGAACAATGTTATGGAAGATTCAATCATTTAGTAATGTGGGTTTGGTTATGTTTTCTTTTGATATTTTTATAATTTCTTGTGAAGGCATCATAGCTGTACCCTATGTTGATAACCTGAAATTCCTGTAACAGGATATGGTCACAAGGTTATGGCATGCATCTTGTGTACAGTACTCTAGAATATAGTTTAAAGTGTTGGAATGACCAGGTAGAAACTAAAGGATAAAGATTAGTAATTGTAGGATGAATAACAGTTAACAAATTTAGTTCAACATGAATGTCTGTGATAGTAAAATGCAATAATTAGTTGTACTTTAACCATGGGTTGGTTCTGCTGCCTGCTAATACTACTTCTGCAAGACTGTATGATAATATATATGTATTGAGTTTAGCCTTAATGTGTCCTTCCCAATCAGTATCGAAATCAGATGGAATAATGAATTTGGTGTGTTTGGTATAACGCATTACAGTATCTAAAGTTGCCTGAAAAATGTGGGGGAGGAAGAGCAAGGAGTGTATATAGTGGTCAGGTGTATTGTGCTATGATATCCTAGTGTAATCATCACAAAAAGCCAATTTGGGTTCTTGTCTGAAGGGGTGTTACCTGAAGCTATACATTTTGGGTTTAAACTGTAAGACTTATCAATGAGCTGTGTGACTCCACCTCCATATCTAGAACCAAGCCTTTTGTTAGTGAAGTATCTGTAGTTGTTCTCAATATGGAGGAGGGTATTAAAATGAGTCTTTAAGCTGAGTTTAAGTAATTAGAAAGATTAATGAACCCTATCCTTCCCCCGTTGTTTAATTTATAATTTTAGTTTTTGAGTGCTGAACTTGACTCATTTTACGTTATTTATTTTTGGCTCCTATGAGCTGGCCATTAGGGTGTTAGTTCCAGCTTGTATGGCATAATGGGTCATGGAGGGGTAATTACCTTTATCATGGTCACCTATTCTTCTCAGCCTCTCTGTTTATTTTCCTTCAGGTGGAAAATCACAGATGGATGGCCAACACATCTTCCTGTCTCTGTTAAAGGGGATGTGACAGTCTTCCCAAGGAATTTACTCATTGCAACTTTCTACAGTTACTACTCTAGTGGGTGATCATTTTCTTTTGCTCTGTTGATAGTTATTTGCCATTTGCACATGGATAGGTATGATATCAGCCTAGAGAAGCTCAGATCTGCTCTGTTCTCCTGGACCACTTTTTCCAAGAGGTTAGAATGTGAGGGACACTGCTAGGCCTTGGTTTTCATTAAGGCTGTCAGATATTGAGGGATGGTGTTTTTTAGCTTGTCTGCTGACATTGCTTTGGAGTTCCATGTAGCCACAGATGGCTCTGGAGTCAGATGATATTCCATGATTGCACTACAAATGTTTATGGCCATCTCCTCTTGATTATTTCTTGAATTGTTAGGGGCCCAGTTGTCTTTTTATTTAATGTCTGCCTTTACCTGTAAGTGTTGTGGCCATTTAGTAAACATAGCTCGTGTGGCGGCAGGCCTGAACCTGAGCTGCTGATCAACAACAGCTTGCAGAATGGAAACTTGAAGATGAATGGACCTCTTTGCTGTCTCTGTTGTCAGGTGTAAAAGAGATGTTTAGACTGGAGGACATAGAGTCTCTTCTGATTCCTATCAACTGAAATAGGCTACCACTGCATAAAGGACCTTCTAGGAATTGGTTTTGGTGTTTAACTAGTCATAAGGTACTTTAGGTCTACTCCTTAGCAAGATTTGACTTCTTTCACCCTCCCAGCAGTCACAGATGACCTGCTAATACTGGTCTCGTACTGTATTATTCTTCCTGTACTACATTTGCCTTTGCCACCAGGGTGATAGTTTGTTGTCCAAATGTATCAAAGCACTTACTGAAGGAGTATGAACTACACCCACCAGCCAGTCATATTATCCTACTCAACACCAGGTAACACCCAATGCCAACTTCTATTCCACCAACCTTTTTTAGTCTGACCCTTCTATTTGCCATATTTAATCTTCTCCTTCAATCTCATGTTTTTATAACCTGACTTTACTATGTCTATTTACCCACTTCCACATTATAAAACCCCTTCTCAAAGGCTCTTTGATTAGAATCACAAGCTGTTTTGTCATAAATAATAATTATTCATTACAATCTAAAATATGAGGAATATAACAGAATGAACTTAAATATCAAAATATGAATGCATGCTATGTATTACTTACTCTCACATTTCTCTCTATATATTTTTTATTTTAAATATCATTGTAGTATTCTACTGGAGCTTTGCTCTCTTGGCCTCTGTTGAAAATGGGTACTGATGCCCAACTAGACATTCCCTGTAAACAAATTTCAATAAATACATACACAATTTTATATATCTATATCTATATCATATATCAGTCTACACACACACACACACACACACACACACACACACACACACACACACACACACACACACATATATTTATATTTATATATATATATATATATATATATATATATATATATATATATATATATATATATGTCTACCTTGATACTTTGATTCACTGAAAACTCATTTCACTGAGTTTCAAAACACTCCCACCAAATCACTGAAAGCTCAAATAACTGAAAACTCATTTCACTGAATCACATTTCACTTAGTGTAAGTACTGTTGGTCAAATAAAACATGTATGCCCTTTTACCCACTGTAGTGTGATCCTGGAGTTAGTATATATTGTTTGGGGGTGTGGGGAGCACAGCCCCCCACATTGGGGGTTATGGGGGGCTTAGCCCCACACCTACTTTTGGTTTTATAGTGTTACTTTTCAGTGAAATGAGATTCATAAATATAAAAGCTAAGTAGGTGGGGGGGGGCTACACCACCCACCCGCCCCAACTATATATACTAACTATAGGACTGAGGTACAGTGGGGGAAAGGGCATATACATTGTATTTGCCCAACAATGCTTACATTTAGTGAAATGTGATTCAGTGAAATGAGTTTTCAGTGAATCAAGTAGACCCATGTGTGTGTATATATATATATATATATATATATATATATATATATATATATATATATATATATATATATGGATTCACTTTAGAAGCTCAAATTCCCAAAAACCGGAACTTCATATGGTCGAGACCATAAGATCCATTTTTGCAAACTCGAAATCCTAAAATGAAATGTAAAAAAAAAAAAAGTCATACATCGCTTTTGCAGGGTGGCTTCACCCTCCTGCACCCCCCACACCCCCTACTTAAATATACCAACTCCGAGATCGCGCTACAGTGGAGAAAAGGGAAATCTCCCATTTTGCTCTGTATGTGGAAGCACAAAACGGGAGATTTCCCGTTTCCTGTCAACATCGCAAAAAAAAGAAAACATTACTTACACACAGAGCATACAAGGATCCTTGCCTCTTTTTGCAAGTAATGTTTTAAGGTAAGTGAAGTGTTATTTTTTAACACTTTACACATTCGATTTACTGAAAGCTCGAGCATATGGTCTCGACCATATGCAATTCGAGCTTTCAGTAATTCGATTATGTAAAGTGCTCCCATATATATCTATCTATCTATCTATATATATATATATATATATATATATATATATATATATATATATATATGTGTATATATGTGTGTGTGTGTGTGTGTGTGTGTGTGTGTATGTATACACACACACACAGCAAATCAAAACAAAGAAAGTTGCGACCAGAAAAGTGCGATATTGTAGAAAATATTGTAAAGCTTGAATCACCAATATCGCCAACACAGCCTAGAGCATATATGAAGTTAGTCACTCTGTTAGTTGTTTAATTGTTCGTAAAACTTTAATAAAACTTAGTAAAATAGCAATACAAATGAATTGATAAGCACTTTTGGATCACTCCATGAATCCTTCATCAGACCTAATAATATTACTCATTCTTCTCTTTAAAAGCAGTCTCCTTGACCAATCAAATGTGTCTCCTTAATCTACACCCCTTAAGGCTGGTTTCATAGGAAAGTTTGAATTTAAACCCGAGTATCTGTCTGCTTGCAGCCCGCCAATCCACTGCATCTTAACCAATTCAGTTTGACTGTTGATGTCAACTCCTCGTTGGTTTTCTCTTGAACTTGAACAGACTTAAAATAAAATCTATGTCCTGGATGTTCTTTAATGTGTTTAGCTAATGGATTTTTAAGGTCATTCAGTGTAATGTCACTAATATGTTTTGATACCCTTTCTTTGAGCTGCCTGGTAGTTTTTCCTATAGAAAAATGATTACATATATCACAGGTAGCAAGGTAGAGAATATATCTAGTGGTACAATCTGCATATAATTTAAAAACATAAAGTTTACCTTTTATTGGATGTATAAAGTTCTGCTTTTTCAAAATAATTCACTACCTAAGACACATAAGGATCCAAGAGATCCCCTGATGCTTCCCATAGTAGCTGACAAAGACTGCTGCACAAAACCGGCATCGATATACGTAGAACACCAATTAAAAAATGCACTGTGCAATATAACTACAAACTTGAAAGATACACAAGATTTAGAAAGCAACAAAAATAATATAGCAATAATCCATGCCTGGGTGTGGGTAATGCTGGATTTTCCCCACAGTTGGTGTGGTTTGGTCACAAGGGCGAAGCCCGAGTGGCCAAACAAAGACAACCGTGGGTAAATCCAGCATTACCCACACCCAGAAGTAGTTTATTGCTATTATACAATGACATTATTTAAGAAAAAAAAAATAATTACTTTTCTTAAATAATGGCATTGTATAATGCCTCCTTGCTGCCCTTCCACAGTTGTCTGGTATTCTGCGGCAGTTCTGATGTACTGCGCATGCGTATGCTTATGCAGTACATCAGAGCTGTGGGCGGAAGCAACTGAGAAAGCAAGATCTCCGTTGCTTTTTACAAACTGTCTCGCTATGTTAAAGGAGTTTAACATAGCGGGTCAGCTTTAAAAAAAGCAACGGAGAATCTCAGTTGCTTTTTTTAAAGATGTCTCACTATGTTAAACCCATTTAACATAGCAAGACACCTTTAAAAAAAAAGCAACGGAGATATTAAGATCTTTGTTACTTTTTTTAAAGCTGTCTCGCTATGTTAAACTCATGTGTAAAAAGCAACGGTGATCTCCGTTGCTGTAAAAAAGAGTTATACTAATGGAAAAAGTCCATGCGACCGACCTTTTTCCATTACTATATCTCTGATTTACAATGTGCACGCTGACCAATCAGCGTGCATGTTTTGGAATATTAATGGGGGGTCATTGTATAATCAGAAATATTTAATGGTTACCATGGGTATTCAGAACTTATTCATGGTAATACCTAATGACCAGGGGATAAAGGCAGTTGGAAGCATATTGAAAAGAAAGAGCAATTATGAAATAAATAAAATAGATTTGATTTGTGTGTTGTTGGAACTAATGTTGGAACATAATATATTCAGCTTTAGGGATAGATGTATAAACAACAAATGGGAGTGGCCATGGGACACCCCTGTGCCAACAGCTATTATATAATTTAGTATTGGCAGAGTGGGAAGAGACCTATGTGTTTTGTAACAATCCTTTTCAAGGAAATTTGAGACTCTATTGATGTTTTGTAGATGACATCTATTTGCTATGGGCTGGCACTACAGAGCGGTTATTGACATTTCAAGACTATTTAGAGGGAACTACATATTTTCTGAAATTTATTATACATCAAGATGAAAATGTTATTGATTTTCTTGATGTTAAGTTGCTTCAAGATTCTAATGGTAGAATTGATACAAGCTTATATAGGAAGAGTTGTTGGCACAACAATATAACATCTAGCATGCACCCAGGACATGTGTATAACAACATTTTAAAGGGACTGTTTCTAAGAACTTCTAAACTCCATACTAAAGAAATTGCTTTTATGGAAGCAATGGAATTTATGGGGGATCAGTTTAAAGATAGAGGCTATAAGGAAGGTGAGATACGAAATATTCAGGAATGTGTTATAAATTTATGAACCAAAGAAAGGAGACCATATTTGTCTAAGAAACCAATGGAAATGAATGAAAAGGGAGTTGATTATAAAGAACAGAAGCAGTTGAGAAGAATGGACCTAGAATGACTATGACATACTCAAGTGACACTAAATATATATGTGACATAATACAAAAGAACAGGAAACTTTTTACAATTGATGAAGATATGAGACAGATTGCAGGAGAAATGAGGTTTGGAACAGACCAATTTGTCCAGGGACATCTTCCGAGGGGGGGGGGGGTTAGATAGAGCAGCAGGAATTGGGCGGATAAGGGGAGGATAGGGTTAAATAGTAATGGATGAGGTTTGGGAGGAAGTGAGGTAGGGGTAGGGAGGGGCTTAAAGGAGGTTAGGCAAGTGTAACTGGAGAAGGAGTCACATTTTGATGTGAACTTGCAAGCCCCCCAGCACCCCCCATGTGGGACGTGCCCTACTTTATTATTCTCACTCCGAGATCGCACTACAGTGGAGAAAAAGGAATATTCCCTTATCCCCGCTGTACCACAATCTCAACAGGAATTTTCTTAGTTGTATATCAACAGTATGCGTTGATGTACAACTAACGCTACATGCAAACTGCATGTTTTTTTTTTCTTTAGTGAAAGTACATTTTCGACAAAACGCACTTTTGCTAAAGTGTGTTCGATAAAGTACAGTTCGATGAACCATACTTTCGACAACACAAATTGGACCCATATATATATATATATATATATATATATATATATATATATATATATATATGTGTGTGTGTATGGGTCCACTTTGTAAACTCGAAATACTGAAATCTCGAATTTCAGTATTTTGAATTTACAAAGCCGAATACTCACATTTCCCAAACCGGCAGAAGCACGAAATTCAAAATACCAAAGCACGGATATTTCTGCTTCCGTTGGTACAGAATGTGGATGTTTGGGCTTAATTTTGGTGGGTTTTTGTGTAAGTATGTTGGTTAGGGGTTTAGTGTGTGTAAGTGTGTGTTGTGACTGTTATGTGCATGTTTGAGGGACTGTAGATGTGTGTGTGCGTGTGTGTGTGTGTGTGTATGTGAGTTTCGTTTGTGTTACTGTTTGTGCGATCTCGGAGTTAGAATATATAAGTAGGGGGGATGTGGAGGGCACTGCCCCCCACACGGGGGGTGCAGGGGGGGGCTTGTCCCCCTGCTTATATGTAGTTTAGATTAGTTTGTTTGATTGTGGGGGAGAGTTTTGTGTATGTTTACGTGTGTACTGTATGTGTTGCATGGGTACTGGATTTTGAATTTCGCAGTTGTGTGTTTTCGAGTTTGTGAGTTGTGGTTGGGTTTTCAGCTTTGTGGTTTCAGAATACTGAAATTCGAGATTTCAGTATTTCGAAATTACAAAGTGGATAAGGATCTAGGCCATTTGATCGAAAGATCAAACATCCGAATCCATAACCACTGAACACACTTTAACAAAAGCACTTTCATCAAAAAAGCGTTTTTGTTAAAGCGTGTGAATAAAAAAAAAAAAAAAAACACTGCATAAATGTTTCTACAGGAGGCGTCACCCCCCTGCACCCCCCATGTGGGGGCTGTGCCCCCCACACCCCCATACTTTAATATTCTCCCTCTGAGACTGCACTACAGTGGAGAAAAGGGAATTTTCCCTTATCCGCATTGTAGTATGGCCTCAGCAACAGGCATACTTACGTGAAAGTGCTTGTTCAGTGAAATGCTTGCCCTAATGGATTCAGGCATTTGATCTTTTGGTCAAACATCCTTGATCCATATATATATATATATATATATATATATATATATATATATATATATATATATAATGATTGGAAGGGTAGCTTGGTAAGTGATTTTTGGTTAGCTAAAACCAGTTGTCAAACATCGTTAGGCTATTCCTGAAGGCCAAGTGGAGCCTTCTCAAACTTTTTCACTGGTGGTTGAATACACTCTCACTGGATTGGATGGAATCTGTCTTTTCCTCCTGTATGGAAAGTTTTACCATTTTCCATCTTTGAGGCCTCTTGGCTGGAAATGATGCAGATGATATTCCTATAGATTATGCTTCACAATCAGAGAAGAGTAACCCTCAGTCATGGTGCAATGTCTCCCCATAGAAGGGGTAATTTGGGCTTAATTTGACTGTTTCAGGTTGATCCACTGACATCTGTCCCACTTTGTTTTGAACAGTCTACTGAAGCCACTGTTTGTGCTGTAGAACTCTTCATCTCTTGCTTCTTGATCTCTTTCCCCAATATAGGGGGGTCTGTCTTAACTGTCTATGTCCCTTGCCCAATAGCTCTGTCATCCCTTACCGCTTTATTTGGATTCCCTTCCAGTGTAATATTGGTTCTCAGCCAGACCAAATAGACAGCAGATGGTTTAGTATGGCAGATATCACTCTATTACCTTGTCAGGTCTTTAAAATATGCACCGTCATGAGGCTGTTATCCACTAAGCTTTAGTGAAGTATAAAACAGTTTGTTGTCTTAGTATGGAAAACCTTGGTATCTGCTTTATCATTTCACATGGGAGTTCCTTGAGGTACTCCATAGAAAACTGCAAATCCTTATTTATTTACATCAAGAAGCTGAAAACCAGCACCATACAATGTGTACAAGTAATCCAAAATGCTATTTCCCACTTTGACACAAAACACATTGCTAACATACTTTTAAACAGATTTAATGCAATTTTTACTCCAGATACATTAATTGAAATTCCACAAACTCCTGAGTCACACTCACCCCTAATATCACCATTGAATGTGTCCTGGCTGTACTCAATAAAACTAAAAACTCCACTTACATGGACACAGGGTATTCACCTCGATGTCTGATTTATAGAGCCAGAAATGTTTTCACTGAATGATTCCTTCACTTGATTAACTTAAGCCTATCCACAGGTTATGTCCTTGAAGTCTAGAGAACATTTATTTTCGTTACCTGTGGATAAAGTGGACTCCACCCCAGACCAAAGGAATTACAGGTCCATCTACCTAAATAGTCTAATTTGTAAGAACATGCAAAATATCTTATCTGATCTGAATGACAATATTAAAATCTCATACAATTAGATTGTTTTGTCAGGGGCAGATCAGGTCTACTTGATAAATTTCTTTAAGAAGGATAAGGAGGCAATGGGGAAAGGCCATTCATTCTATAGCACATATGTAGATCTGGACAAAGCCTTTGATCCTGTACCCTATGCTGGTATTGTACACAAGCTAAAAGAACTAAAGGTAGGCACTCAGGTGTTAAGGTGGATTGCAGACTGGACAAATGATAATGAAGCTATAGCACTCTTCAAGAAAAATCTTGAAATTCATCCCAGGGATCACCTCTGTGGCTCTGTTCGACAAGGGCACAGGAAAATAATTTTCTTGGGTGGTGAAAGACAGGGTACCTTTTTGGCTAGGCTTATATAGGCCTTAGGGCCAATAGACTAGTACCTACCTATGAACCTATGAACATGCACAATTAAGTTGCCAGTTGCCACTTAAGAAATTAATTAATGGAGTACCACAGAGCTCATAAATTCCTGACTTTTAATATCACAAACCCTGAACTATAGCATACCAGATTTGCTGATGACTGCAAGCTGGGTGTCTTAGTCGATTCCCCCAGTAATGCAGAAGTACATCCTTACAACCTTATGGTGTATAAAGAAAGGGCTAAAACTAAATGCAAAAAAGTGCACCACTGTGACCATTGGGAAATATACCTCACCTACAACTTAAAATATAGGCAGTATCTCACTCTGGATGGATATGGTTGACAGGGATCTGGGCATCTGTGTCAACAATTCCCTCACCTTTGGCTACATTGTTAAAACAGTAGTTAGAAAATCCTTGTAACTAGCACAACTGATTTCAAACATTATCTCATCTTGGTTAAAGGACATTATTGTCCCTGTGTAAGGTGCCCTAATTAGATCAGTTATTGAGTACTATGCCCCATTTAGCATGCATGTAATCTGGCACATAATAGTTAGAGAGACCCAAAAGTTACTTGATGTAGGAGCATTGGCGTAAAATCCCTTACCTACTAAGACAAACTAGAAACTCTGGCCCTATCTCTTACAAACTGTTGCACTGAGACCTATGCCAGGCATTCCATGCCATCAAAGACCCCAATCATAATGGATCTCTAATACCTTCACAGAATGAGCAGATAGACAAGAAGCACACTGGAGATGTTGAAGGATAGATTCAATGCCCAGTGTTTGCCCAGCCTGTATTGCTCTATCTCAGATTGCCCCTATATGTTAAACAGATTCATGCCCTTGCTCCCTTCAAGTCAAACCTTGACAACTGGTTGGGTATCACACGTTCTTCCCCAGCCTGACATGTGGGTGTATTTTGAAAGGCACACACAGTCTTCAGACCTGCTTTCCTCATAGTTCCTCTGATTCCATGATTCTATTCTGATGTATCACAGTATCCACTCTTGCCCTGAATGTGCTCCACCAGAGCAAAGAAAAGCTGCTGAACTAATGTAGCAATGCTGAGGAGTCATCTGGTGGAAGCTACATTCCTTTAAGAAGATGAATGTGTTGAGTCAGAGCTATGTTTTCTTTTTTTTAAAAACAAGTTTATTATTTTTAACATACAAGTAAATATCATAACAATTTTATACAAGTAATTAAAATAGAAATGGTTATAACATTCAATAAAATAACCAAAGTATTTACAAAGACATCCACTACAATCAAATCAATTAATTAAACTAAAATACCATGCTATTGAAGTTAAGATTTTTTTAACAAATTTTGTAAGGTATCCCATATAACATAATAAGATGTTTTTCTAGTAGTTCTTGATTTTATTGTCATCAATTCCATATGGCACACTACAGTCATAACATTTTTAAATTCATTAAAAGAAGGAGGTGTATCTGAAATCCAATTTCTGGTTATTGTTTTTCTAGCCACTGCTAGAATAGACCATAACAAGGGAAGCTTAACTTTTTTAACACTTTGAGGTACAGGAGTGTTGAATAATACAAGAGATTTAGAAATAATAAAATTATCTGTAAAAAGAGCCTGCAAAAAATCATTGATTGACTTCCAATATTCTTTCAATTTTATACAGTCATAAAACATATGAGCCCAGTCAGCATTAATTTCTACATTACACCTTTTACATAGATTGTCTTTATTATTTATTTTATTCATCATCAAAGGTGTATAAAAGGATCTATGTAAAAATTTCCAAGTAAAAAATCTCCAGATAATGGAAGAAGTAGTTTTATAGGCAGAATCCAATATATATTGTTTATCTTGTTGATTTGGTAATTCACCATTAATGGAAGTGAAATAATTCCAATAGGTATCTACATTGTAATAAGTTTCTTCTCTAATAATTTTATGTATGTATGAAAGTTTACCTTTATCAGAAACTTTATGTTGTAAATTTAATATCAAGTAATCAATCAGTGTTGGAATATATTCTTTAACTGTTATAGACATTAAATCAATTTTATTAATGAGATGTTGTCTAAAGGTCTGAACTTCTAACCAGCAATTTTCTCTCAGATCAAATTCTTGTTTTAAAAGATCTAAATTTTTAACTTTATTATCAGATAGCAACTGATACCAGTATTTTAGATCATTGTCTGTAACTGAATGAGTTCCTTCAGAAGTAGATGACAAAAACATACCACGTGTATACTTTATAGGGAATATAATAAAATTCCATTCCTTATATTTAGGATGCATGAATATAAAATTACGATAACTAATAATAATGTTTAATGGATAACTAACTATATATTTTGGTGTAATAGGTGAAGTGCAAAATTCTTTTAGTAACCATAGCATGGAGTTATTTACAATCATATTTTTATGTGTTAAAGAGATTTTCATGAAGTGAACACTAATTAGTTCCCAGTAATCTTTCCATTTTGCAACATATGACTGATCTATTAACAAAGTAATAACTTTTATAGTAGAAGAGATAGTATATAAGTTAAAGTCTGGAAAAGAAATGCCCCCTTGAGACCAGCTATTGGTATGTTTCTTTAATGCAATCCTAGGTCTATTAGGTGCCCGTAGGAAGTTTAACATTAATGTATTCAATTTCTTGATAATTATTTTTGTAGGTGGGAGTATTATTGATTGTATTAAATATAATATCTTGGGGAATATTATCATTTTAATAATTGTAAGTCTCTCTTCCATAGTAAAAAACATATTATTCCAGGTATTAAAACGATTTTGTATATTAAGGTGACAGGTATTATAATTATTATGTATAATAGATTTGATATCTTTAGTTAATATTATACCTAGATAAGTTATCTGACCTGAATTGGGTATATATTTACTAAAATCACTAATGAGAACATTTTTTCGTGTATATATAGGTAGTATTTTAGTTTTTTCTTCATTGAATATTAAACCAGAAATATTTTTTAAACTCATCATTTTATCAAATAGGGACTGCATAGAGGAATTAGATCCTGCTGATGTAATTAGAACATCATCTGCAAAAAGTTGAATTTTAGATGTTGTATTTTCATCTATTTCAAATCCCTCTATATCAGTACTGTTTCTGATCAGATTAGCCCAAGGCTCCATTATTAAAGTAAATAATAGTGGAGAAAGTGGACATCCTTGTTTTGTACCTTTTAAGATGGGTATTTTTTGTGAGACATATGTTCCTATCTTAATATAAGCCAATGCACCTTTATATAGATGTTCAATTAGGTTTACAAATGCATCTGAGAAGTTTGTGCACTTTAGTAAGGTAAACAAGTAGTCCCAACTTACTGAATCAAATGCTGAACTTATATCTAGACTAATAAGTGTTAAATCTTTCTTTCTCCTATTTGCAAAATCAATTAATGTTAGAGCCCTCCTAATATTGTCAAAAGTGTTTCTATTTACAATGAAGCCTGTCTGATCTATATCTATAATGCCTGGGATGATTGTCTTCAATCTATCAGCAAAAATACTCATAAACATTTTATAATCAACATTAAGTAATGAAATGGGTCGATATGAAGTGCATCTAGTTGGATCTTTATTGGGTTTTACAATTGGTAAAATAAATGTGTATTGCCAAGATGGGGGAGTTATTAGCTCATTTTGGGCCAAAATAAAAACCTTATGTATTAATGAGTATGTACTTTTAGAAAGAATGTTATATATCTCTGGTATAATACCATCATTACCTGGTGCTTTGTTTGATTTAAGCTTGTTTATTTGTGTAACAACCTCTGTATATGAAATACTTTTATCCAATAGTTTAGCTTGTTGTTTATTAAGTTTTTTATTCATGTTTGTAGTTATAAATTCCTTTATTTTATCTATAGGTTCCATGTTAATGTTATTATGATTAATTTTGTGAAAGTGATTTCTAAATTCATCTAATATTTCTGGTAGACTAGAAACATTCTTCTTTTTTCCTTAGAGAGAAAATTTCTTTAATATGATTTTGCTTATTCAACCTTTTTGTTTTATTTTTAAGTCTATGTAAGTATTTGGGGCTTATTGAGTAAGACAAAAACTTGTATTTCACTAAAGTTATTTTAACTTTATGAGTTAAAATTTCTTTGTATTTCTCATTTAGTTTGTTTATTTCTTCAATGACTTTTTTGTCCATAATATTTTCTTTATTATTATGCTTATGAGTCTAATTTACTTTGAATATCTAGTAATTCCTTATCCCAAGATTTCCTTTTATTATTATACCATCTGATACTTTGTCCATATAGATATGATTTTAAAGCATCCCAAACATAACCAATGGAGACTTCATGTGTATTGTTTATTTCTAAAAAATGTTGCACTTCTGAAAGTATATAATCTTTATAGTCTTTTAGTTGAGTTAAATATGCTGGTATCCTTTTGATATGAACATTGTAAGTACTTTTTATCATGAACTCAAAGACAATTGAATTATGATCTGATATAGGACCCAAAATGATTTTAGAATTTATTATTTCTGTTACCATCTGGTTAGAAATACTCTATCTATTTTTGAATAAGTTTTATATCTGTTAGAAAAAAAGGTGTATGGTAATGATTTTGAGTCTATCTGATTATTGATATCATTTACATGATAAGAATTAACAAAGTCCTTTAAATGTTTTGCATTAGATGTAATTTTCCTTTTTCCTATAGTAGTAGTATCTTTTTCATGTAGGATACAATTAAAGTCACCTGCTAAAATAATATCTCCTATAGAGAATGATATGATCTTATTAAGATGGTATTTCACTGTATTAATACCAATTCCTGGTATCCAATATACATTGATTAATGTATATGTCTTTCCATTAACTTGCATTGTAACCATACAGAACATTCCTTTATCATCTTCATAAGACTTAATAGTTTTAGGTATGGGCATACTTTTATTCCATAAAATAGCCACTCCTCTTTTTTTCTGAGTGTGCTCTGAACTAACTAATACTGTATATTTATTAGTGGCTAATTTATCAATATCCTTTTTCAAGAGATGTGTTTCTTGAAGGAATACTAAGTTGGCCTTGTGTAAATTAATGTATCTCATTAAGCTTGCCCTTTTACATGGATTGTTCAGTCCATTAATGTTTAAAGAAATTCCTTTTAGAGAAGTCATTTGGCATTTTTAAAACATATAAAACTTATAATCAAAATAACAATTAACAAAATAAGTAATGTTATACCTCCTCCTTTATGTGTACCTTTAAGTATAGCTGTATTTATTGAGACTCTTATGGGATTTTGTATAAGCTTCAATTTTGTTTGTAGTGACAATGAGCTTACAAAATGTGCTGTGGATGTCAGAACTATGTACAAACAACAGTAAACAAAAATAAATAATATAAGGATTAAACCTTGCACCCAGCCTGGAGTTAAAAACTCCAACTTTGAGTAGCACATACTACTCAAGTTAACCCCCTACCCTAAACAGCAGTACCTCAGCTGCCACCATATCAATTTAATACTAGTTATTATTAACTAAAATTAACATCATTCAATTAGATTATCTAGTAAGACAAAACTAAACATTTGATAAATCAGCATCATATAAACATATAGAAACTTTTAAAAACAATTCATACTTCTATGTACATCTATTTAATATAATACATTTATAATCAAATAGCATTCAAATAGACTTGATATTAGGAACCAAGAAAAGAGAGAGAAATAAAAGAAGTGAGAGAGAGAGAGAGAGAGAGAGAAAAAAAATAATGTACCTATTTTCTGTCATAGAAATGCAGTTAACAGCTTCTAACAGAATTTAAACTACTTGCATCAAAGCTTTTTTCTCATGCTTATTATTGCCAGTAAAATAAAATATTTATGTTTATAAAATCGGTTACAAATCATACTGCATAACTATATAAATTCCCAAATATACTTGCATTGTTGTGAAGAAAGCCATCTGTATTTTATATATCTGAACTGCTGCTTTAAAATATGTCACATGACAACTTCTTCTAAAATAAAATCATAATAATATTTATGCTTGTCAGTTAGATAAGTCAAATGAATTGTAACATTGTATATGTTTAAATCATAAGTACATACATACAATAATATGTTGCAGTCAAGTAAACTTTCAAAAACATATGTATATATGTTTTACTTTCTGTGCCTTCTAAAATATCACATTTGTTTACTAAGGGATACTGAATCATTTAAAATCATTATAACTTTCATATTTTATAAATTATAACATAAATAAGTAAATAGTTATAAAAAATAACTCACATTTAAATGTAATAGAGTTCATTTTCCATCGCAGAGTCGCATTTGCAGCAGTTCTACTTCCTGGTAGAGTGTTCTCCTTGAATCTGTGATGTGTCAGTGTGAATTCAGTGGTCAAAGTTCAAATTGACTGCATTCAACTTCTCTGCATGCATTCTGAGTGTTGAAGCTTTTAAAACAACTTGAGGACATTATTCACAAGGTAACCCACATCCCAAATTGTCTCCCTTAACATTCTGGCGGGAATTTTAATAAATACAAGTGACTGACATTCATTTAGCAATATAAATGAAACTAAACAGAGCAAAACCTTCGCGAAGTAATTTATAAGTTATTACAGCCTCTATGACAGTGAAACTAAGCCCACAGTTATTAGTATATAATACAACTAATTTTTTAAGTCCCTATTCAATTTTTATACACATCTTATTATTTACTGTATCAGAATTATCAAAAGCATGTAAATGTACCTATATGAAAGAAAAAGAGAGAGAGAGAAAAGAAAAAAAAAACAGAGAGTAGAAAATAAAAGAAAGTAAGAGAAGAGATAAAAAAAATAAAAAAGGAAGCTATAAAAAGTATCCACAGTGGAATATTACTTGCTGTATATATTAATAAAGATAGATATGAAACATATTATTTACTACCATTTAGTTCTAATTAATAATGATTAAAGCATGACAGGTTATTTGTAAACAAGTATGAGCAATAGAATCATGGAAAATATAATTAGCAACAGTATTTAAACAACATATATACTTTTTTACAAGGAATTAATAAGTTATTATTCCACTTATCATATTTTCATTACATCTCTCTACCTGCCCTCCCCCACCCCTTAATAAATGCATAATCTAAAAATAATGTCATTATTTAAAATAAAAGAAAAAAAAGAAATGTATCTAATTACTAACCTTAAGTCTCTTTGTCACAAAGAGAAACAGATTGATTGATAGCTTGTTATTAGTTCCTCAGATATTTTGACTATTTATAAAACAAAAACAATTCTTTGTACACAGAAAGTAACTTTGATTAAATCTTTTTCAGAATATTTGTGGCTTTCTGAAAATGCAGTAACTGTATTTAAAAAGATTAATAGTGAAGAAAAGAGAGAGAGAAAAAGAAAAAACATAGAACAAGTCATTTGTTTTTTAGTCTTTTTTTCTTCTCTGAAGTCTTCCATGAAGCTTCTGTTGCCAACCTCTTTAATGAAGGACTAGCCCATTCCATTTCCTCTATTTTATCCAAAATCTTATTTTTTTTGATAAACAGCAATGCAGAGTCTAAGTCTTCAAAGATTCTAGGGCCATCAGGAAGAAAGATTTTTAGTTTGGCAGGAAACAGAAGGTAGGTTTTAAACTGTGCTTTCTTAAGCTCTTTTATTAATGGCAGGAAAATGTTTCTTTTAGTTATTACCAAGGAAGAATAGTCATTGTCAAAATGCACAGTTGTCTCATTAATTTTAACAGGTGCTTTAGCCCAAGCAGTTTTAAGTACCATCTCTTTATCAAAAGATGATAGAAATCTAACTATTACTGACCTAGGATACTTTTTGTTAGAGTTAGAATTAGATAAAGATCTATGGGCTCTTTCGATACCAAAAGAAAAAGCTTCTGGTAAGTCTAAAGTTTTAGCGAGCCATGTATTTAAAAAAGAATTAATATTGTTACCTTCAATATTTTCTGGCAGTCCAAAAATCCTAATGTTATTGCACCTAGATCTATTTTCCAGGTCATCAAGTTTAGTTTGTAGATGTGTATTCTGTTTCAGCAAAAACTCAATGTTGATTTCTTCTTCTTGGATTCTATTCTCCATGTCATTTACAGTCTCTTCTATGCCTGTAATCTGGGTCTTCTGTTGTTGCAAGTCTATATGTAACAAGTCTATTTGTTTTGTAGTTTTTTTCTATAAAGGTATCAATTTTAGTATCCAGTTTATCCATTTTGGCAGTAAGTTGCTGGATTGTAGATATCAGAGACTGAAGTTCTTTCTTGATGCTGGAATCTTGAGAATTTGTCTTACTGGAACTCATTTCAAACAGAAAGCTGACAGAAAAAAATTCCAAAGTGTTTTCTGACAGGAATATTATTAAAATTTTCTTTCTTTTTTTGATATTATTCAAGTAATAGATATTCCAAACGTATTTAGAAAGAAAATTACTTCATAAATTAATTTTAAAAGTAATTATTTCCTGTCAGTGTTGTGAAATTGGTGGAGCTGAAGAAATCTGCTGCTATCCTGTGTTCATCCTTGGCCACACCCCCCAAAAGCTATGTTTTCTTGACAGCAGCACTTCTGCACACGGGCTAGAGTCTCGCACCAATTTTTCATCTTTGTATATATATATATATATATATATATATATATATATATATATATATATATATATATATATATATATATATACACACACACACACACACCATGAGGGATTTTAATATATTTAACTATACTCAACAAAAATGAGAAGGAACATTGTTTTATTATTTGCAAAGGGTATGAAGTATGTTCCTAACCACAGATTTGATATAGTTGACAATATAGTTGAATTTAAAATATTCCTGAGGAAATTAAATCTTGAATTATTTTTTTCAAAATGAAATAAAGTATAAAAGGAGTAATGATTTAAGAAAGAAAAGTCAGTTTACACCCCCCATGCATAATACCCTTGCAGCGTATGAAAAGGCAGTAACGAACGAAATGTATAGATATTTTGAAATGACTAGACAGAAAAGACCCAATTTCAACCTGGGTAAGAAAGAACAACTTATTCTTAATGAAATATGTAGAAATCAAAACATACGTATCATGACACCAGACAATGGAGGGGGAAATGTATTATATGATACTAGTGGGTATATACAAAAAAATTATGAGATTCTTAACAACTCGGGGAATTATGAAATTTCATCTATTAATCAAATAAACATTGCTAACCGGAGAATAGACCTATATCTTGAAGAATATCTATTGGACAACAGAATAGCAAAGATATGTATAATTTTTTAAGCGTTGAATACCTGGTGTTAGCTACAATAGTGGGGATCCCTAAGGTACATAAGAATTTAGAGGATCCCCCATTTTGCCCTATCATATAAGGAAGTAATAGTAAAACTTTCCCTTTTGGAAAAGTTATTGACAGATGGTTAAAATCTATCTACAATGAGGTCCCACATATAGTAAAAGACTTGTGGGATTTTCTCAGTAGAAACAAACCCCAGATATGGAAAAAAAATTTAATATTTTAACAATTGATGTAGTCGACTTATTTTCCTGTATACCTACGGAAGAAGGTATGATTAAATTCATAAATAGTGTACAGAGGTATACATCATTTGATTGGGACAAAATCAATCTGTTGGAAGAATTTATGAGCATAGTGCTAGATAATTACATACACTATGAAGGAGAACATTACAAACAGATTTGAGGGGTTGCTATGGGGGCAGCTTGTACCCCTATGTTTGCGAACCTTGTCTTATTAGACTGGGAAGAAGAATATATTTTCAAAAGCCAATGGTACCAGTTCATTAGTTGTTACATCAGATTTTTGGATGATATATTTTTTTTTGTGGACTGGTACCGTGGATGAAATTGTAATGTTTTTGGGACATCTTAACAATTCTAGCACATACTTAAAATTCACTTATAATTACAATAGTACTGGTATCCCATACCTTGACATTTTCGTCTATTCTTATAACGGGGGTTTTAAATCCAAAATACATAGAAAGGAGACCTTCAGTAGCACATACCTAGAATTTTCCAGTAATCACCCAAGGAATCAGAAGAAAAGTATAATCAAGGGACAGTGTATTAGAGCTGCCCAGATGACCTCAGAATATTCAGAGATGGTGATAGAGATTGAATATATAGGAAATATGCTCAGAGAGAGGGGGTACCCTAATGAACTCATTAGTGATGTCACTGGGTATGTTAAAGGAGAGTGGGGCAAAAAGTACAAACCCCTGCTGGGTGTAGATATGGACACTATTAATGGGTCTACTCATACAAAAAATATAGATATTAATATGAAATTTAACAGAGCCTGCATTTTACAGTTTAATCCTTATGTTAAGGAAGTAAAAATGATTATATATAAGAATTGGAATATTTTGCAATGTGACGAAGGGGTGCACAATAAACTAGGATATGAACCCCATTTTGTTTATAAAACTGGATTGAATTTGAAAACCAAAATTCAAAACAACGATAAACATAAGGAAATAATGAATTACAAGACAGAAGGTACAAGTAAATGTGGACACTGTAAACAGTGCTATGTAATAAGTGAAGACCATACCCGTACTTTGGATAACATTAATAAAACAAGTTTAAAAAGGGTAATTGTCAGATGCAATATGTGGTCTATTTAGCTACTTGGACCAACTGTCCAAGTTTTTATGTAGGAAAAACAGAGAGGAGATTGAGGAATTGTATATATGACCACCTTTACTGTATAAGAAAAAAAGATACAAACAATGCCCTAAATAGACATCTAAAAGATAGTGAGACTTGTAATACTTTTAAATTTGCTATATTAGAATGTGTCAAGACCGACCCTAGAGGAGGAGATATGAAAGCTAAACTGGGGGAGAGAGAAGTGAAATGGCAAATTTTATTGAATGCAGCTAACCCACCAGGATTAAATGACAGGATTTCTACTAAACCCCTATTAAGAGCAAGAAAGGGGTATGTATAGACGGATTTTCAACAACACTACTATAGGTGTTAGTATTAGCTTATTATTATTTATGATATTATTGTTTCCCATTGTAATATATTGTATATAATCTTTAAATGTTTTAACTTTTTTAACTTTTTAACATTTTTAATATATATGTATTGTGTGTATTAGCTTACAATGTTTTACAATTGAAAATTATAGTGATTACATATTTTTAAATTACTATTTACATGTATTTGCACTGTTAGATTGCAGTACCTAGAATTTAATTGATTAATATTAATGAGTTTAATTAATGCAGTTACATGATTGGAAGACTGTTCTTATTTAAAGTCTGTTGTTTCTAAAAATGGTGTTCTGAGGAAGTCTACGGTGAGTAGATGAAAGTGCTAAACCTGATGTTAAAATAAACATGAGTTTTTTTATTCAACTCTAGTTTCATCTTTTGGAACCTGACACCGCTGATTCACCAGTTAATATATTTAGTTTTGGTTGGGAATTTTTCATCTTTGTAGTAGGAGATATGCTTGCATTCTGTGCAACTTTTGAAACAGCCCTTTATATCCCTTGGGCCCTCCAAACTTTCAACTGATAACTTATTTATGTTGCCTGTCCACTGCCCACATTCTTCTCTGGGTAGCTCAGATTTTATGGGGCTTCATATATAGCTGCCAAAAGACCCAGTTCAATTGTCTTGGTTGCACCTCTGTGGACATTGCCTATGTTTTTGGAAAAGTATCCAACTTAATGCCATCCTTATATTCAGGATACTACAAGGGCTTCTTTTGTACATGCTGTCTGGTGAAAATGCTGTAGCATGTTATGATCACTTTGAGTCGTGGAGTTACTCTGACTAAAGTTTTCATGGCCAGGAAGCCCATCAGTAACGTAGATCTCTGTAGTCTACTACAGACCAGAGAATTTTCTAGATATATTAGCCAGTGGATTGTCTAACAAAATTTGTATTTCTGAAAACATGCCAGGGTCTGTGTGATCTGGGACACACAGTACAGTGAAGACATATCTCTGTTGTTGTCAGCCAGGAAACTCAACTAGGGACTTTGTCATACAGGTTGGTGAATACTGAATCTCCTTAGTGCTTATGAAGATTCAGTCTTCATTAACCAACCCTCCCTTCACCAATTGCCTAGGAATAGGTCGACTCCATCTGTCTTCCTTTTCTTCTTCTTCTTCTTCTTCTTCTTCATCATACTTTTTGGCTTTTCAACGTGGTCAGAAACTGGAAAAAATGGAGGGAAGAGGTACATGTATCATGGGAAGGACAGTTGCTTGTGGGACCTAGAAACGTTATATTTGCTAAGCAAATCATGCATGGAACACCTGAGTCCTATCCTCCAAGCAGATCTAACATTATATTAAGTACATAACTTACATTTTCTTGAGCAGTTTGTCAAGGGCAAGTGTGCCTAGGTCTATATTTTTTTTAATCTCTTTTTTATCATGTTTATTCCATGTGATAAAGATCAGTTAGCTAACTTTAAACTGCAAAAATAATTACTGAGAAAAATTAACTCTAGATTAGTAGTTCCTATACCATTGCCATCAAAGAGAAACAACTTTTATGGTTGTGAGCATGAGGTTATTTCCACAGAATGTCAGATAGAAGACTTCACCACCTGCAGCACAGCAGCAGTGCTAATAGGACATTTTGGTCCACATAAATGTAGTATTTTCTGTGGTACAACACCAAAAATGCCATTCAGTGCAGTGTACAGCCCAAATGATAGTAAGTGGAGAGCCACTCAGATCTCTCTAAGGTTGCAGTGCTACACTATTTGTTAATATCATGCATGACCTATTAAACATTTTCAGTTATCTGTAATGGCATGACATCCATTATAGTGCACACCTGCATGTAGCATGTCCAGCGATATTACACATAACATTATTTAAATGACAATTTCCAGCACATGTAATCATCATCATCACCATCAGCCCCCTTTTTCCCATTTTTTCTACATGAGGTCAGGGTATCGTAACTGTCGCCAACTCTCTTGATTCAGTGCCACACTCTTGCTTTCTTCAACACTCATGTCTGACTGTCACAGATCTTCTTTCACACATTCTATCCACCTCATTGCTGGATGTCCTCACTTCCTCTTACCTTCTTACTGTCTGTCCCAAATCTTCCTCACCAGATTGTCTTCTGCTTTTCTACACGTGTCCAAATCACTCTAATCTGTTCTCTTTGATCTTTTCTGCAGTTGGAGCTACTTTGGCTTCTGCTTTTATGTCCTCATTTCTTCATCTGTCCCACAGTGTGCATCCTACCACCTTTCTCAGGCACTTCATTTCTATCATGTCTAGCTTGTTCAACTGTTCTCCCTTTACTTCCCAGGTTTTTGTGCCATACAGTAGTACTGGTTGCACCACTGTTTTGTACACCTTACTTTTCAGCTTTTTTGGCATTCTTCTGTCATAGACTACACCTGATAGTCTATGCCAATTGACTGCATCCCCTCTGATTCTAGCTTTGGCCTCTTCATTCAGACTACCCTTCTCCTTAACCACCCCTCCCAGATACTTGAAGCTGTTTACCTGTTCCACTATCTTCACTTCTATCTCTGTTCTCAGCTTTTTCTGATTTCCCCAGTGTGCTACCATTACTGCCATCTTATCTGTGCTTAGTTTCATCCCATGTGCCTTCAGATTTGCATTCTATTCTCCTATCTTTTGCTGAAGTTCTAGCTCAGAGTCTGCCTGTACTGCCACATTGTCTGCATACAGCATCTTTGTTGATCTGTCCCCTCCAGTCTGTTTGCTAATGTAGTCCATCACCAGTATGAACAGCAGTGGGCTCAGAGCTGAACTCTGTTGTACACCCACTCCCACTGGGAATCCCCTCAGTGAGACCGAACACTGTCCATATTTGAGTCACTGGGTCCTTGTACATAGCCTGCAATAATTCCACCAAGGTTTCTGGGACTTCAAACCACCACAGTACTACCCAGATCAGTTTTCTTGGAACCTTGTTATATGCTTTCTCCAGGTCTAGGAATGTCCAGTTGGACTCCCTCCTCATCTCTAGCTTCTTCTCAAGTATCTGTCAATGCAAACATCAGGTCAGTTGTGTTGCATCCTGATCTGAATCCAAACTGCTCATCTCCCATCAACAGTTCTACTACTCTGCATATCCGTTTATCAATCACCGTCTCCAGAACTTTCATGCAATGTGGTAGGAGTTTGATGCCTATGTACATTTCTCTCCATACTGCTATTAGTACAATCAGGAGCTATTTCTCCGCTAACTTACCCAGCAATTTTATCATATCTGCTGTGATATTATTACTCTCAGGAGCCATTTCTCCGCTAACTTACCCAGCAATTTTATCATATCTGCTGTGACCTTATCTGAGCCTACTGCTTTTCCTGACTTCATCTTCCTTAGTGCTGTTCTTAATTCTTCTAAAGTGGACTCCTATTCTTCACTTATCATAGGCTGTTTCTGGGACAGTACAGCTTCTGTGGGTTTTCTTCATCCAGAAGCTGCTAGAAATACTCCTTCCATCTGCCTTTGATGAGCTTTGGACTGGTGAGCAGGTTGTTGCTGGCATCCCTTATGAAGGGTGTCTGAATATCTTCTGTATCTTTCTGTCTTTGCCTTGCAACCTGATATAGTTTATTTGTGCCCCTTACTGAATCACTTTCCAGACATTGGTAGAGTGATTCTGATGCCCTATTTTTTGCTATTGCAACTTCTTTGTTAGCTTGTTTGTTAGCTTGGGGTGCTAGAGCCTTGATTGCTTGAACTGCTGTATTTTCTCTCCTGTCTGCTTCTAGGTCTTTAGCCTGGTCTCTGTTGACTTTAAAGCCTTCTCTGACCACTCCTTGCAGCTCATTGTGGCATCAAGTGGTTTATGCTGTGGGCCGAGTGTTTCACTGGGGTGACTTTGCAATCATGGAATCTACTGCAGTGCCTTTTCCTTACTAGGAGGAAGTCTACCTGAGTTGCATGTTGGCTACTCTTGTATGTGATCTTGTGATTGTCTCTCTTTCTGAACCATGTGTTGGCTACTATCAAGCCATTTGCCAGACAGAAGTCTAGAATGGATTCTCCTTCTTTATTCCTGTTGCCCCATTGATGTGGACCAAGGCAGTCCTCGTGTTCTGTCCCGATATGTGCATTCAAGTCACCCTTTATCAACACCAGTTTATGTTGTCCTGTTTTATCTAGTAGATCCTGCAACTGCTCTGAATACACTCTTTTTCTCACTATCATGGCATAGGCTGATATTATGAATACTGCCCTATCATTACACTGGCCATGAGTCTGTCATTAATTCTGATGATACCCCTCACTGCCTTCTGAAGTGTTTCTCTCACAACAATTCCTACACCATTTCTAGCCTGTCCCCCACCTGAGTAGTATTGTCTGAATCCCAAGCCAAGTGGCTTTGCCCTTCCATCTCATCTCTTGGATATATAGGATGTCCAGCCTCCTCCATATCATCATGTCATCCACTTCCAAGCAGCGTCATTTCAGGGAACCTACATTAAGCATAGCAATTCTCAGTTCATGTGGTTTACGTCCATCTTTTGCTCTACAGAGCTATCCCAGGTAACCCAAGCTGGGCAGGTAGACACAGCCAGTAGCTTATTGACCCAGGGCTGCTGGGCTTTATGGCAGGCACACACTGGCCAATAGTAAACCTCCCACCATTAGCAAGGGTCCCTGGGTCAGAGTAGGCCAAGTCCTTAACCCACTTATCACCAGTAACTACCCATGCCCATTTTTGGCGACATTAGTCAACATAACCGAATCACCTAGAGCCATATTTTACACCACTGAGTGGCTAGCCCTGCCAGTGTGCACAGTCTATGATCCATGTTCTCCTATCTTGAGGATACTGTGCACCACAGTAGATGCCCAAAGTGGTTGTTCTGTACAACTCTTCCTGCTATAAGGCACCATGTAGAGTCTGTGTTGCTGCCCACAGCTCCATTCACTTGTGCATTTGAGATGGAAATACTCAGCATGTTTTTCAGACATGGGAGAAACCCCACAGAGACACAGAAAGAACATGTAAACTCCAAACAGGCATTGGTCAGAGGTTAGGATCAAACCGTGTACCTTGTGCATGGGATGCGAAGACCTTAACGATTAAGCCATCTGGTCTCTGGTGTTCCAGCCCATGTAATATGTTAGTAAAGTAATGTTGCTCTGAAGATGGTAATGGTGTGAAAAACTTTAGCAGTTGCAAAATTCCACTTCTCTTCAGATGTCACTGTTCTTTCACACTGTAAATTAATAACTGTTCCATCATCTAACAATCTGAAATTAATTTTGACCTTATTGTGATGCAATGCAAATAGGCAGCTTTTCTCATAAATAAACAATCATATAAACTGATTCCAGTTGCACCTAAGCCATAAATGCGTTCCCTACACATCCAGGTTGCTGCAGTACAAGAAATTTCACAGGCATTATATTTCATTCAGCAAGGCAGATAAAATATTAAATAATATTATGGACATACTTGTCAGCTTGGTAGAGCAAAACATCTGGACAAAGCCATAGACAATGGGGAACAAAGGGACATAATAAAGCGATATGTTGTAAATATTGCTCTTACAAACCTAGACACATGATAGAATAACAGGTATTTTGTTGCTATTCATTGGTTTACTTAAGCAGTAGGTGTATGCAACAGCACTTTATTGTGCAATTATCTATACAATATGTAAAATACACTTACTACTCAATTGACACTGTAGCATTATATGTTATATGCATTGCTGGTGTATTCTTTTGATTCAGATGGTACTGGGTTAAAATACAGAGGTATATATCATTTCAAATACTTGTATGTGTACAGCAGGATTATAAATTGTGATATTTATGAATCTGTGTAATCAGCTGTTTATGCACTCTATGCAATAATGATGAAATGCCTGTTGCTAGATAGCACTGGCATCTAGTAAAAGTTAATAACAACCTTTTTACCATTTTACCACCGCAATGATTCCTTAAAGAAAAGAAATGTGGGAAGACAGGATAGTGGTGAGATGGGCAGAAAGCATGGGATAAACAAAGTAAAAGGAAGGCAGGAATGTGCAAGAAAGGTTTAGGAAAGAACCATAGCAATCCATTTCTTCAACAGTAACAACTGGGCATGTGCACAGTTTATTAGCTGAATTTAGACTGTCACCTCCACAGAGAGGGGTGACAACAGCATAATTGTGTTGTGAAGCCAACTGGACCAAATTAGGTGTGTCAAGTAGACAGTTGTGAAATGGAGAGCTATATATGGCACAATTTTTTGGGGACAGGTGCCCCCTTTTTTTGTTAAGGAGAGAGTGGAATAGTGGAATGGTAGGGAAGGGACATAGCCAAGTCTGAGGGAGGCAAATTGGGATGGTGAGGAAGCATTTGCAGATGTACAAGACATACAGGACAAGACACAGGGTCAGTGAAGGGCACAAGAGGGGGCTGAACACCTTGGTTGGGGTGGGCGTGGGGTTTTCATGGACAGCATAGTAACAGTGCAACTCATGTCCTCACCCATTGGACTGTCAGTACTGTCCCATCATTGCACCACTGGCTGAAGTGGCTGTTGTCTGCGCATACGTAAGGTCTGCCGTACCAGGATGGAAAGCAGGCTCTCCATCTGGCAAAGGCATGTGCTCATGGTCTGGTTCACAATCCTACACACCAGAGCTGGCAACTATGCACAGGTGATATATGCACCCCCTACCTCTGGTCCCAGATGGGACCACAGGCTTGGCCTCTGGGCCAGAACTACCTGAGGTCCAGGTAGGGTAAGGGCAGCAGGGGGTTGGTGCCAGGCTGCAACCCAGAATTGCTGGGCCTTGGTGCTTCAGCTGGTGGAGCAAATGTATGTGGATCAAGGGGAACTGGGCTGCCTTGTTGTGCTGTAGTAATAACATAAATACAATTCAAACCAAAAAGTAAATAAAACATAAAACAAACTAAATGAAAATTATAGAAAATAAAGAAAAAATTATAAAGGATTACAAAAAGTTTCAAATAATAAAATTACAAACAAAATGAAAAATTATAAGAATGAAAATATATTTTACAACAAAGAATTATGAAATGATACACAATAAACAAAGAAATAAGACATAAAACCGAATATAATAATAAGTAATTTGATTATATAAATAATACAATAATAATAAAGCAAATAATAAATATAAGAAATCCATTCATAAATAAAAGAAGAGAAGGGGTGGAGTGAAAAAGGAATATTAGTAACCTCACAGTTAATATGCAATGCTTTCTACAATTAAGATATTCTATTCTGTTACATTCTACTGTTAACAATACCAGCTGCTAAGAACTTTGTTTCTTTATTTTTATTTGTTTATTTTTATTTTACATTTGTTGACTGGGATAGTCCAACTGGATACATGTCCATCTTCAGCGGAGGCCCGGGGAGAAAAGCTCCATAATAATAATAATAATAATAATAATAATAATAATAATAATAATAGTACAATAATATTCCAAGAGAGCAAAGGACATAGATACAATATATCAGATAGTTCACCACAGTAGGAACACATAGACATATGCTAAATGTTAATAGAGTGAAAAAAATATGACATAGATCATTTGACAAATTTAGAGCACATTAGAGAAACTACAATATAGAGAAATGATAAACTCAGCAGGCATAACTGTACATTAAAATATGATACATCAGATGAGTGGAGTATCTGATTGCTGATAGTCTACTGGCTAAAGAAAGATCAAAATGTTGGACTGAGTTAGTCAGGGTTTAGGCATCGACAGAACCAGTTTTTTAGGCCTTTTTTAATAAGGGAAGAGATAACACTTGGGTAAGGTTTGCTGGAGGAAGGTTCCAAATTTTACCCACTGAGTTAGCAAACAGGGAATCACCTGCTGTATTATTGGATTTTAGGGTTCGGACTGATAGTTTGTTGGACAAACAAAGTGGCCTGATAGCATTATGTAGGCTAATAATGCTCTTAATGCTTGGGGTATTGTCTGGATGGTTGAGCATTTTGTGAGCTACTGTGAGCTGGTTAAGCTTTGGAAGAGAAGGAAATTCCAGCCAATCAAGTTCAGTTAGGTTTTTTCAGTGGTGTGTCCTGTATGCCATACATGTGGTGAATCTAGCTATATGATAGTAACAGGAAGATAGTTTGCAGAGGTTAGCTTTAGAGAGGATTGTAAATATTGGTGAGGCATAAAGGAGAGTGGAGAGAAGATGGGTTCGGGCAATAGCACACCTAGCAATAGGTGTTAGGAAAGGTTTGGCCTTGTAGAGGGATCATATTTTTTTGTTGATGGACTTAATACTGTCGTCTATATGAGCATCAAATTTGAGGTTAGTATCTATTATTACTCCTAGGATCTTTGTTTGGTAATCAGGGGAGATGATTTTACCATTGTTAGACGTAATAGTAAATAATGGATAAGTGGATCTAGAGGTGGAAGAGAAAAGCAGCAGCTTGGTTTTGTTGGGATTCAAGAGAAGTTGTCAATCAGTTAGCCAGTTTTCAATACTGTTAAAAGTATTCTGGATTAGAGATAGCAGATTAGTTGGTGAGGTGGAAGAGCAAATCAGCATGGAATCATCAGCATATTCGACAGAGTGTGCATTTGGGATAGTGGTATGAAGGTCATTTATGAAGATAGAGAAGAGGAGGCGATCTAGAATGGAGCCCTGAGGGACTCCTAAGGTGACCAGGAGATGTGATGACAGTTTGTCCTGCCATAAGACAGTCTGCTGTCTACCCCGTAGATAGGACTGAAACCATTGTAGAAAGTGATGGTCCAGGAAGACAGCTTTCAGGGTACTGAGCAGAAGCTGATGATTGACCATATCAAAGGCCTTAAAGAGGTCCAGAAAGAGTGCAGATGATAGCATGTTGTTGTTACGATTAAGATTGATGACACTGGTGAATGATAAGAGGGCTGATGTGGTACTATGGTGTGGTCTGAAACCATGCTGGGACTCTGTGAGAAGTTTATTATGGTTGAGGTAGTGCATTAGTTGTATGTGGACACACTTTTCCAAAAGTTTTGCTAGAGGTGAGAGAATGGCTATGGGCCTAAAGTTGGACAATTCTGTGGAACTACCTCCTTTATGTAGGGGTATTACATGTGAAATTTTCCATATTGATGGAATGGTTGCCTCGGAAATGGATCTATTAATGGGGGTAGAGATTGGGATAGCGATGGCTTCAGTAGCTAACTGCAGGAATTCAGCTGGGAAGTGGTCCACTGCTAGAGAAGTGGGTTTAAGCTTTTTGAGAAGGGCTTGGATGAGGGTAGTAGGGATAGGTTTGAAGCTAAAGGAGAAATGGGTTGCAGGAAGCTTTGAGCTATCAGATTTGTTACTTGCGGTATGGCAGGGGAGGACTGGGTGAGGGGGGTTAGGCTTGGTAGAAGTGAGTTGGGTGGCTAGTGTCTGGATAGTTTCTGTAAAGAAGCTATTAAATGTGTTTGCAATAGCCACTGGTGTTTCGTTGAGGGCAACTGATGGGGTGGGAGTCATAGTATGGCCTGGGTGGAGGAGGTTATTTATTCCAGCTCAGAACTTTTGGGATTTATTTTGATGCTTTTGTTGTAGGTGGGTATAGTAATATTTTTTTTGTCTGACATGATGGATTTTTTAGTGTTATTCCTTATTTGAAAGTATCTGTTGAAGTCTGTAGGGTCTCTAGTAGTATGCCAAGTGGACCAGACCATATTCCTATTAGAAATTTTGTTTTTTGTAAATTTCGTTAGCCATGGTGCGGTTCAAGTTTTGGCACTGACAGTGTGAATAGGAGCATGGGAGTTAAAGATACTGAGGAATTTAGTATTAAAGAAGGTCACAACCTCATCTAGTGGGAGTCTTTTAAGTTCAGACCAGTTGACAGCTTTAAGATCATGTAGGAAGTTATCTGGGTTAAAGTTTTTTTTGTTTTGCGTCACTTTATAGGTGTGACAATGGGTGATCTCAGCTTTGAATTTGATGATGTAGGTGAGGCAATGATCACTGAGGTCATCAGGTAGTGTGCCTGAATGGTGCATCTGCAGGTCACCATTGATCAGGATCCAATCCAGGATACTGCCTTTGTCATTATTTTTGCTATACCTAATGGGAGAGGATATGTTTTGAATAAACCCATGGAGGTTTATGTGGCTGCTGGGGGCTTCGTAGGAACAAGTGTTCCAGTCGATGTTAAAGTCACAGAAGACAATAGTTTCTTGGGGGTAGCTGCTGGCTAGCCAGTGTAATATATGTTCTAGGGTGCTAACATTTTTTTCCAGGAGGAATATAGATGCAGACAATCAGACAATATATCTACATTTATTTTTATTTATTTGTAGTTTGGTGATGAGAATTTCAGCCCTGTTTACCTGAGGAGGCTGTTGGGTGTCAGTAGTGACTGTGAGGTTGGACTTAAATGATACAGCTACCCCACCATCTTTCTTGGATTTCCTGGCTAACCTAAGGATGTTATATCCCGGGGGAGTTACTTCAGTGTCTTTAGTTGCTGGTTTTAACCAAGTTTCATTAAGACAGAAAATATCTGGGGAGTGGACAGCTAACAGTGCATGGAGGTAGTGGATTTTATTATTTAGGCTCCGGATGTTAAGATGGCAGGCTAAGGAGGAGTTTGGATACTTATCTAGCATAGAATACTGGGCAGGATTGTTTACATTAGAGCAAGTGTCAGAAGATGCAGGGTTGTTAGGGTTTAGGTGGCGAATCTCTGGTGTGGATGAGCCAGGGTTAGGATGTATGTCACCATCTTTAGTTAGGCTGGAGTTCAGTTGGGTTATCAGTTTCAGGATTTTACTAATAAGCCTCAGATATTGCCTAGATTTTTGGCTGATGTAACTAGGTCAGAGAGGTTATGGTATTTGGGGGGGGGGGGGTTTGGCTATGGAAAAGGGTATGTTGTTAAAATGATCTGGTTTCTTAAAAACAAGAGAGGTGAAGATTTAGGATTTAGGGCATATAAGGTCTAAATAGAGTTTGTGTTCATATGCTGTGAGGTGGTAAGGTAAATAGAACATTATTAATAAGTAGAGGTGTGAGAAAGATTTGGATGTTATTGTTCTAGTAAGACAGTGAATAAACAAAGTGTTACATTTATTAGCAAGCAAGTGGTTATGGACTATACTATTAGCATACCAGTTGAAGAGGGAACAGTAAAGTGAGGGATTAAAGGGATTACTTGGGATGCATGTACAGTGATTACACTTGACAACAGGCAATTCAAGAGACAGGTCTAGAGGTATGCCCTTCAAATGCTATAATGAACAGTACTATATTTTTTTTATTGATGACAGGCTAAAACAGTATTGTAATCAGCTGTGCTTTACATTTGGGGAATGTGGTATTATAATCCAAAAGCAGTGGCCACTTTAATATCGTACTTTTCCTTTGGAATACAGCATAATGCAAGTGCTCTTTCCTTTTACACTTTATAGACTCATGTTCACTGTTATCTGAGAATCTGCAACTGTTGCTTTGTGTTACAGAACACACCTCTCCACCTTTTAAAGCAGGATATCTTGACATATCATAAACTAATGGGTGTACAATGACCCATAACTAAGAACATATTTCAAATATTGTTAGTACACACTTGGATAGTTGCACAGGATTTGTGTTAATATATACTTTGACACCCATTCTTTATTGACTTCAGTATAAATTACTGGCCAGACAACCATGAACCCTACAATGAACAGACCAAAATGGTGATTCATAAATGTCGGTATTCAGTGAAAATATGTACAGTTGAAAGTTATGCTACAGAGTAATGCATGCATACTTGCTTTTACAATTCAGGCATGCATTCTTAAGTTCATACAACTGTGTGATATAGCAATTAATCCATCTATCACTGTTAATGTCACAATAACCATACTTTATATAATTATGCTTACTTACCACATGCCTGTCACATCCTGGCCAATCACCCTGCATGGGACCTGATATTTGATGCCTTATCTTCTGCCTCAGTGGAAAAGAAATGAAAAGCATTATGAATACCAGTTTTTACCATACTCACCTTGAATATTTATGAGTACTACATGTAAATATTCATACATTTCTCTGGAGTGTCCCCTGCCCAACACTCCTTGATTCAGCAATTTAGGGTATCCCTTTTTCTTCTGCTCAGGTCATCATAGTGGTGATGACTTTGTTCCTCACAGTGCAGGATACCAGTCACAATGGTAAGGGCCCTGGCCAAACTATCCCAGGCTTCTGATTTATATTGGGGGCTGGTATAGTTCTCCTGCAACAGCTGGGCCCCATGGTCCTTAACTAGGAGCCCAAAAAAGACCATGGACTCATGGACACCCCGGTGCTGTGCTCTGAAATGCACTCACTCTCCTTTGCCTGCTATTGGTGCACAAGACTGACCTCAAAATGTCTAAAGTACAATTCCCACCTATTCACCTTTAAATAGGATGTTTTCCCACCAATTGCACTTACTGACAGTGCACACTGTCTACATTTTGATACATTTGAAAAAGCTGTGAACCACTTACCATTGTGCAAACACAGTAAAACAAGTGCATTGGTTTGCGTGATGCTAAGCGGCCCAAACCTTTTTCAAATATGTCCAAAAATTGCTTACAGCCAATACTATTCCACTATTATTTCATTGCTCTTACAATTAATTTGTATAAGTTGCAATGTCACAACAGTATAAATAAAGTTTGCATACATTGGAGTAGATCCCAGGACCATGTGCATTGCCTGGCACTCTATGCATGTCACCACAGGATTTGTTACCTGTACTTTGCATTTTACTATGTATTGCTAATTTGATGGTATGTGTGTAGCGCAGCTCCAATTACCAGGTTTGCTTGATGGGCAGCAGTGCTGTGTAATAGCAATTGAAAGCATCCGGTTTCTAATTCTAGATATCTCAGTCAAGTGTGATGCATTGGTGGTCCCATTGCACAAGCGATGTAAGCATTGCCAAATGCTGCAGCGCACAATGTAAACATGACATACATAAAAAAATAGCAGGAAAATCAAACTATATAGATATAACTAGTTCTGGCAGACTTCAGGGTTTTGGCTGGTATTTCTGTGGTGTTCCTCATAAAATTTGTGATTTTGTAAAAGTCATTTGGGATGGACAGCACTAAATACTAACAAAGCACTGGGATGGACAGCACTAAATACTAACAAAGCACTAAATACTAACAGCATGGGGGCAGGACTTTGGTGCACTCTTGTACACGGATTCATTATCCATGTTGTTCTATGAGATTCCGCAGCCATCACTACTTGAGCACACTGCAAAAACTCACTTAGGCTCACAGCGCAAGAATAATATGCATTGCACATTTCCAAGAGCACATTGCGGCTGTTTACATGGATTCACTCCATATAGGTTCTACATGGAGCCTACACAGAGCTTATTGAATCCTGTAGATACGAGTGCTGCAGCTTATCACATTAATGCTCTTAAATTATGTCAGCTTTGTTTAGAGCATACATGATTGTTAAAGAATCCCAGCTTCTGTACTTTTTTAGTTTGTATTTACTTAGTCTTAAAAAATAAACAACTTATTTCCTACAGATGCATACTGGTATACCTGGCAGTGGGAGCAAACCAAGAGTCACAAGTCATACACTCTGCCTAATCAGAATCAGTAAAATTGCTTTATGTAGTTTCGGCAACCCTAGGGCCATACTGTAAAAAGAAACACAGATTAAGTTTGTGAGAGTAGAACCCCTACCTGTCTAGGTTAACAGACTAGACAACATAGTACTTAAGGCATTTGCCATGGCACAATGGCTTTAACCAAAAAATCGTATGCTTGTATAAACTTTTCAGCAAGCATATATTTGTCCAGAGTCTAAATGGGTAATAAAGGACAAATGCACAGTACTACTGACCCTTAGGCCTTGTGCATGTTCACATGCTGATACTTCTGATGTTCCTACCTGTAAAATATTTATTTATGTTATTGTTTTAGCTAAGTTATCCTCCCCCCCCTAAAAATAACACAGCAAGTTTAGTACTTACTGTAAAACTGTACAGTCAGATTGATGATAGGATAGACCTGGAGTTCCAACTTCTATTATGCAAGTGCTTTACCCAGGCACTATCACACAGCATATGTTGTGCCATATACAGGATGCCAATACGCCACTATTCAGATATAGCTCCACTTTGTTCTTCCTTTATCTGACCAGTACATGGGTATACCAATCATCTGTCCGAAGAATTTATACCACATCCCTATTGTTCACCAGCTCAGCTGGAAGTGTGCTGGAAAATCATTTTCTGTCCTGTTAATGGGATTCATTTTCCAATCTTCTTATGTGAATGGACAGTGCAGTGGTGCAGTGGTAGCATTGTCGCCTCACAGCAAAAGGTTCTCAGGTTCATTTCTCAGCTGCGGTGCCTTCTGTGTGGAGTCTGCATGTCCTCCCTGCATTCATGTGGGTTTCCTCCAGGTGCTCTGGTTTCCTCCCACATTTCAAAGACATGCACCTGGAGCATTTCTCCCTGGACCGCTGCGGAAAATTGGCTTCATTCCAAGTCAGACTTTCCTGGTAAACAAATGTTATACTTTTTTGCCTAATACAAGGATTCAGAACTGGGCCACAATTCTTTTTTTCTATTGTCACTTTCTAGGTAAAATAGTCCAATGGAAATGCCATTTTAACAGTGTGAGTGTGACAAATACCAGATCAATCCTTCACTGTGTTTGTCTCAACCATGTCAGAAGCATATTTTGCTTTTAATGCATCCTACATAGTTGTACAGCAGCTGCAGATGGTCTGGTTTAATGGTAATACCATAGAAATGCTAGTCAATACCCAATATTGCATTTAGTAATGACTGCCCACATCCAGGAGGGTTCTGGGCATTATTCCTGATAAGAATTTATGGTGCCCCATCCACTCATCCAGGTTCCTCTTTAACAGTGTCATAGAGGTGCTCTGTTTCACGTGAATTGGTAGCCTATTCCAAAGATGAGGCAGTCGCTGGGAGTCAAATCTGTCCCTCCAGCATGTTCTTTTTAAGTCAAAGACCATATATAGGTCTCTGGAGTGGTAGCTCTAGTCCTGTTTGATTTCTGGATATACAACAAGTTCATTAGGTTTGGGTCTAAGATTGCTCTGTAAACCAGGCATATGTCTCCCCTAAGAAGTCTATACAACACAGAGTATAGTGACAGGGACTTTAGTTGGTCTGTGTAAGGCTTGTGTTGGAGTCCCATGACATTCTTTGCTAGAAATCTCTGAGGTCTCTCCAATTGCTGCAGGTGCTTTGTACAGTACATGCCGAATGATGTGCTATACTCAATTATGGGCCTGATTAGTCCCAAGTATAACGGGATTATAACCTCTTTTGCTCTCAAGGTGATGCCTTTACTCATCAAGTGTGCTACGTAGAAAGCCTTCCTTACTACAGTAGACACATGGTGGTCGAATTTAAGGTCACAGTCAACTTGTGAACCCAGATCCCTAACCACTTCATGGGTACTTAGGATATTGTTGTTGATTTGATAGCGTGAAGGGGCATTGTTTGCCCCAGAGGGAATGATGATGCACTTCTTTGCATTCAGTTTGAGCCTGTGACTAAGACACCAGTCGTTGGTCTGTGTAAGACCCTTCTGGAGTATACTGATGTCATTTGGGGATTCAATAATTGCACCCAGTTGCAGTCCTTCACAAACTTAGCCAAAACCCTTTAGTTTTGACCGAAACTTCTGAGACATATATACCAACCAGTAGGGGGCTAAGCACTGACCCCTGTGGCATCACACTGGTGACATCTGTTGGTTAATGTGGAGTCATCCACTTTGATAGTGTTTACCCAGTTTGCGTGACAGCTGGCAACCCATCTTATAACAAAGAAACCTCAGATATTAGTATACAGAGCAACATATCCACTTTCACCCTTCACACCCACATCTTAGATGCTTACCTCTAAGAGTCACATGGGTGCTGACTCCAAATCCTTATGGCCCACTGAGACTGCATCAAACCATGTTAATATTTTACTAATAGGTGTCTGTGTTGTAAGGCATATGGTCACCATGCTCAAATGGCTGGATAAGAATAGGTTGCTATTTAACTGCCTTTCTGGATACAGGATACAGGCTGTAACAAGGGTTCTTAAATCCCTCCACCCTGACAAATATGATTATGCCCTAATACAGATCCATGTGGGGGTGAGCAACCTTAGACCCTCTATCCAGAGGGACATGTAGAAGATTATGATTGAGCTTGCTATGCATGTGTTTGAGGAAGGAAAGATTCTGGTCTTGACTGGTATTTTGCCATGACCAAGAATGATGCAATACCTCCTTCACCCCTATTCTACCTCTCTCACTTTGCCTGCTAACTTTATCCTACCTACTATCTAGTGTTTTTGCTTATCTGTACTGTAATTGTACAGGTCTACAGATTGTATTGTATCTTCTGCCACTGGCTATTACTGCAACAATAATTGTTCAGTTCTACTGATTGATTGTATTATATTTACTGTGACTTGATTGTGTTTGTACTACTGATTGTCTTGTACTTCTGTAGAGTTGTTTTCTCCCTGGGTCTTCAATATGTACAGGACCTTGCATTTTACTGTCTCTTAATGCTGTAAATAATTCTACTGTACTAATGTTTGCTGTTATTACATTTTTGTTTGTTGTATATATTACTGTGGAGCTTTTCTCCATGGGTCGCTGCTGAAAATGGGCCTCTGGCCCAGTCGGACATACCCGGTCAACAAATGTAATAAATAAATAAATAAGATTCAACGACAAGATAATTGGCTTTAATAATGGACTATGTAGTTGGTATGATTCTAGGGGGATCCAGTATGGGTTAACTTGGGATGAGATGGCTGACAAGTCTTCCTGCATCACCAGGGATGGCCTTCACCTCTCATACCAAAGCTTTTGCATTCTGGCTAAAGTCTTAGCTTTCCTCATGGTGCCTTTTTAGGAATAGTCCATCTGATAGACATTCCAAGATAGTAAATTCTAATTTGGAGCACGTTAATGCGGCTCTACTCAATGGCAGGAATGTTAACAATAAATGGCAGAACTTGAGTCTTTCCTCCAATTTAAACATATTCATATATGTATAGTTACAGAAACATGGTTTCAGAGCAATGAAAGCACTCCCTCTGTTCCTGGATATAATACCTATCTTGTCTTCAGATCTACTGGCAGTTATGGTGGAGAATCAATATCTGTCAAGGATATCATCATCTCATGACACATTTTTTGGGACACCCCATGTAAATTCCTAGAAGTCCAAATCACCTTAAACAAGACTAATTATCTTTCCATAGCTAGCTATAGAAAACCCTCTATGTCACCTTCTGAGCACGATAACTATCTTAAAACCTTAGATGAAATTGCCATTAAACCCTAGATCTGTCTTCTGGGGGGCCTTCAACTATCCATCAATAAACTAGCTGACCTACACTGCCAATAGCCAGGATGCCCTGTACTTCCTTGATATTATAAATGCTAATTCTGTTTTATAAATAGTTAACCATCCTACTAGGGTCCCCAATATCCTTCATCTCGTCCTGACAGATATATCCACTTATTGCACAGCTCCATATGTATCATCATGTCTTGTTAAATCAGACTGTAATTTAGTAACCTTTTCTTTTAAACCTGGTGGTACTTCCCTTCTAAATTTCTTTGTATTTAGGGATTCTCAAAAGCAAACCTTCTTCAGTTACTTGATAATTTATATAAATTCTGCTGTAATCCTCCTCTGAAGGATCCTATTGCTAAAGCTGCCACCTAGGCCTCTGAATTCTACTAACACTTAAATATTTGTATTGATAAGGTAGTCTCTATCTACAACAAATTTAATGAGAAGTTTTAAAACAACCCCCTGTGGTAGAATACTCATATAAATACATTTTATAACAAGAGAAACAAACTGCTTGGTCTTATTCTAACTACCTTATGAGCACACTTTGGCAAGCTAACAAAGAGCTTAGGGGTACCATTAGGAAGTTTAAAACTGAGTATGAATGTCAACAAATTGCCAATTAAACCAAAATGACTGCAAATCTTTCTTTGACTATGTCAAGAAATTAAGAACTAACACCCAACAGTGTTCACAGCTAGTCCACAATAATGCTACACTCACTGATGCAAAAGAAATAGCTAATATTTTAGCTAGCAAATTTTACCCTGGCCACAGTTATAGCTATCCCACATGTTCCACAATCCTAGCCACGCCATTTTAATTACTATGGAACAAGTTCTCTCAGCCCTGTCAAAAACTAGGAATACTTCAGCCATGGGTCCTGACAACATACCAGGTTGCCTGATTATCAGTGCAAAATATTGCCTTTCTGAACCCCTACTTTAATGCTTTAATCTAAGCTTCTCCACTGGTTACATTCCTGAAGCCTGCAAAACAGCTACTGTAATGCCATAACACAAGGGAGGCCCAGCCATGGACCCTAGTAACTATAGACCTATTACTCTTACTAGCCTGTACTGAAACGTTACTTTCATGATTGGAATATGCAGTACACACTACTACAATGTGATGCATATCATGTGCATGTACTCCACCCATCATCTTTCTTTTTTATTTCCCTCCATCACCTGGGCCTTGCTTAATTGATCCCCTTTCTTCACCATTTCCACAGTTCAGTTCATTCCTCTATTGGGTACTAACCAAGCACCTTCAATTCCTGATGAGAGACCTACGACCTATTTGGTCTCTGGCCAGTAGGCTTCATCAAACCATACTTTTTCTGATAGGCTAATAACAGGCATTAGGGAGTAGGCTACTCTGCTGAACTGAGCAGTCTCACTTCCCAAGCCTTGGAACTCTTAACCAGTGTGGTACCTCCCTAAAGCTCCACTGTATGCTGCCTACCAAGAGAAGTATGTATGTCTCCACAGACATTTCCCCTGACTTGTACCAGAATGCACTTGTAAGGACTGCATGCTCACCAGTTCCATTTTCTACAGATGCAACCTCCACTGCTCCAGAAGTCACCCAAATGGTAAGCCAAAGCCACTCACCTGTACCCTGGATGGATGAGCTAGCAATGTCTGCCTATTCAAATGTTACTTCCCAGTCAACCCCTTCAGTGACCATGTTGCTAATCAAGCACAGATTATCTAGGTCCGAGTTAGGGCTTCATCCCTCAGTGCCAACTGCCTGGTTTATCCATTCCTCATCTTAAAGCAGAATACTATACTTTCTATATACAATAAATAACTCCATGGAGGCATTCAAAATGTATTTACCCTCAGCTCCACTTCAAATTGGGGGAGCCTTCATATTCTGGTACTATTTTGACCTCTCCAACTCATTTTCCATCTGTAGTAAGTATAAATACAGATGTTTATTCTGCAGTGCTTGGATTTATACTAATCATTACTATATGACAGGACAAACTTCGTCAATGTGAAGGAAGCCCGTCCTTTGCCACGTCACAATGCAGGCACTTTCAAAACTGCTGCCTGTTCCTCAAGATTAATCTGGTTCATTTTCTGTTGGTTTGTTTCTGTATGCCTCCCAAGGGAGAAGTATAAAATAAGCAATCTGTATAGCTCTGCTCCGTAAGTAAACAAAACCACTGATTAACTGTCACTGCATACTGTAAAATGAACAGCATTTTCCCTCACAAAGTATTTCTTTACTGGCCAGTCTTTTGTCATGAAATGAAATGGACTGGGATGAATGTAAAGAATGTACCTTCGAAAACCTAGGACATGAATAATTTGCAATGTGTGCATGTGTATACAGTTGGGCATGTATGTTTGTATGTGTGTGTGTGTGTATGTGTGTGTGTGTGTGTGTGTGTGTGTGTGTGTGTGTGTGTGTGTGTGTGTGTGTGTGTGTGTGTGTGTGTGTGTGTGTGTCTGCATGTACGTGTCTTCTACATTTGTTTATATGTGTGTTTGACTATAAGTTTTAATTTATTTCTGTTTTTATACTGATTCCTAAAACACTGCAGTGCTGTTCGGTGACGTACAGAAAGCATGTAAAAACGTCCCATGGTCCATCACTCATCATGTTTGAACTGCTGAGTCATTAGTCTTCCAAAAGAATGCTGGACAATGAAAAGTAGTGATAGTCCTATTAATATTTCATAAGGTTCTTCGTTCCCTTTGATATCCTGGCTGCAGTACACTCTGTTGTACTCACTGAAACCCCTGAGGCAGCATTTACCCTATTCCAGCTGGAAAGTCACTCCAGATGATCGCCTCTGGTACTATCTGTGCTTTTCAATATGCATATTAGTCTTCTGAAAGAATAATATTTTCACCAGCATAGATAGAATGTAGAATCCCACTCACTCTCAAATATATTTACAACTTTTTCTCTAATTCTGATAGAAGTACCGAATTTGTACTTTCATCACAGCAGATATATTTCAGATATACACACACACACACACACACACACACACAAACACACACACACACACATATATATATATATATATATATATATATATATATATATATATATATACATATGCATATATATATATATATATATATATATATGTGTGTGTGTGTGTGTGTGTGTACATTTATAGGCATATCTGTGTCGTTATCATGCATTTATATACATATTACATTTACATACAAGCAAAATCCTCTTTTTGCACTGTATATGTATAATATATGTATATGTACATGTATGCGTATGTGTATATGTATGTGTATGGGGGGAATTTAATAAAGCCTACATGGACTTATTTTCCATGTAGGTATAGTGGCACACTGCTTCCATGAAAGTAAGCAGGTTTGCAATCCAGGAATGAGAGCTGAGGGGAGTGCATGAGCGCACCAACACAGAAGTGTCCGTGGCATGCAAATCACCTCATAACCAGGTGAACTGCATGCAAATTAGGGTGGTAGAGTGATACAGCAAGCAGATAATCAGTCCTGAAGACACTGTGTTGGTGTCTGAAATGTACATGGAAAAATTCTGTGTACAGGACATGAAACAGAGAACAGGGGCTGTAAAAGTGCAGTACGAAGGACAGAACTAGCATAGCAGAAACAAATATGTGCAAAACTATGTACTGTGCATCCAAAACCTAATGAAAATAATTTTAAATATATTTTTTTAATAATAAGTTCATGTTTGTGTGGCATGCGGTAGTCTGCAAACATGCTGTTAAGAAAAAGAAATTTAAAAAGTGTAAAAACGGAAATTAGTACTATGTTACAATAATGCATTATTGGACCCTATGTGGAGTAAGTTCAATGGTAGACTGCGGTTGTTGCTAATAAGGTAGGGCCTGGAACCATATAGTTTCCAGATTTTGTGCAGGGATGCCATTTCAAATGATCTGGAGTTACTGAATAACACAAATGGATATCCATGTCTTCAGATCCTGTCCGTGTAGGCAGAGAACCATGTTGGTGTCCACAGAAGAGATGGCCGACATCAAAAGGGTGTGTGTCCACATTCTATTAAGCTCAGTAGAGCACAGCAGTGCTTGTTTGCCTGGCATGCCACTGTGCTCAGCAAGGGGGTGTATACACTGGCTGCTAAGCTTTGTTTACCTTCGGAGTGTTTCAGTATGTTTGAGCATGTTTGTGCGGAGCGCTGCTGTGCTGAGCATGACCTTCCTTGGGACTGTGTACTATGACTGCTGAGCATTATTTACCTTTGCTGCATGTGTTTGTGTGGCTCGGTGCAGTGCTGAGTGAGGAAGGCTGTTAAGAAAAAAGAAATTGGCTGAGAAAGGCAATGAGATCTTAATTACTGATGGCCTCTGTTCTAGTTGAACTAGGGCCAGTAACAGCTCTTAATGATGAACTTGACAGGTGGAATGCATCATAGGTAGCCAATCACAAAGGCTGCACCTACAGCAGAACATTATAAAGTTTGCAGAAACCCTATAATCTGATTTCACCCCCACACTCTGCATCATTGAAGTACAGACTTAAGACTTTTAAATGAAAAAATGTTAGGGACTGCTGCAGGTCTGCTATATCTCCATGTGCTAGATGCTGAAGTCAGTGCTGATGCTGTTGATGCTGACCATAAGCCCAGACTGAGAAGGAGAAGAGTGTTCAGGCCCAGGGTAACCTTTCAGGTGGACACATGAGCTGGAGATTGTAAAGCACTTCAGGGTGGACAGGGACATACTACAAGAACTCACTGAGCTCTGCTGACTTCAACTCCGACCCAGATCCAACACAGGGAAACCCATTCCAGTGGAAACTGAGATATGTGTAGCTCTTAGGATACTAGCTATGGGTACATTCCAAAGACCAGCTGGGGAAATGATGGGTGTCTCGCAGGCATCAGCATCCGGGGTACTCCACCAGTTCCTGGATGCTATGCTACCACATGCCAGTGAGCACATTTATTTACCCCTCAATGCTGAGGTGAGGACCAGCAGCATGCAGAACTTCTACCATGTAGCACACTACCCCGAGGGAATGGGTGCCATAGATTGCACTTATGTACACATCAATCCACCACCTGGTTAGGAGGGTAGAATCTACATCAACCGCAAGGGGTACCACTTCATCAACTGCCAGGTCATGTGCAATGCCCAGGGCATTATCATGAATATGTGTGCTGACAGTCCTGGTAGTTATCAAAACTCCCATATCTGGCATGCATTACATCTGTACCAGATGTTTGCCCGGGAGGACATCCCACATGGCCATTTACTGGGGATGCTGGCTAAGCACTGAATCCTTGGATGATGACACCCATCAGAAATGGTCACACACCCACTGAAGAGCACCATAATGAGGCACACACACAAACTAGGAACATCATAGCATGTGTGTTTGGGCTACTGAAGTCACGGTTCTGGTGCCTCGATATATCAGGTGGAGCCCTACAGTACTCTCCAGCTGCATGTGCACACATGTTCACAGTATGTGCCATGCTACATAATATGATTCTGCAGAAACAGCTACAGCAGGATCAGCAAAGAGAAGAGATACACAGTCCCCCACCTGTGCCAAGGTCACCACAGCCACACCCACAGGGGGACTCCTAGGAGGAAATCTCTGAGGTTGTCCATGTAGGCAGATATAGGAGTGCTCCATTTGCCCTGGTCTTGGCAAAGAGACAGTGCATAGCACATGCACTGACAACCTAGGGCCCTAGTGACTAACACCTTACTCCAACTCGCATACATATTAGTAAAAGTGATACCAGCCAGCCCATACAACCTGCACCTCACCATGTATTGGCTGTGGGCTGTGTGCGCCAGACAGAGTCAGCCCTAACCTACAGATCTGTCAACTGCTGAATTCGCAAGGTTAGTCACACACCTAATCATCACTTGTAAGGGGTACTAGAATATGGTAACATATGTATGGACCTGCCGCATGTATGCAAGGAAATATAGTGGGATACTGGGCTACTTGCAGAGCTCTAACAGACTCTTGGGACAACAGGTACTCTGTCCAGTAGTATATGCCCCATAATATTCACTAGGCCACATGTCTGGTAACCCCACTACATTATTCAAGGGAGATGCAAAACAACAGGGTCACAGAACAGTTGCATGACTGTGTATGCCAGCAGAGCATGGGCTGGTCGTCCCCCACCTCCAACTAATCATTGTACCCATATAACAACTGTAGCAGTATATTTGCAATGATATATCAACAGACCACCCAATTCCAGGATTGTGACATGGAGAGAGAACCTGGCCACATGTTCTATGTCTCCTGTAAAGCAGAGGTGACAATGTATATGTCTGCATGCTGTTGCTTGTGTGATTAATGATGCATCCCTGAATAGCAGCTTGTGTGGCGCAGTAGGCTAGGGACATTAGCATGGGTGATGGTGTTGATGCTTTGAATCTGGCAGTAGCCCCATCTTTTGCAATTGAGGTAGTGATTAGGTGGTATTCTCACAGACAGTCGTAACCCTTCAATCTGTTACTGCAAGAAAGCTGGACAAAGCCAGAGTGAATAGGAGTCAATGGGCCAAACCTCCAGACAGACAATATACATGCTCTGAGTGACTAAGAAGGTGGCTAGTATAACAACAGGTTGCAACAGGTCAGATTACCTTCAGGATGTAAATGCCATCACTTAAATGTTTCAGTAGTTACAACAGTTCAGTGACTGCATTTTACAGTATAGTACTGGAAAACCACAAATGGATGAGGAACAGAGCAGACATGTGGGAAGAACTGCTGGACATTCTGCATAAACATGTACAGACAGAGATATGCAGACTGTCACCCTGTGTGTGGTGTTACATCATGTATCTCAGTCACATCATAATTCTCAACCTCTTAGAGCAGCAAATCTGGCCAAAGCCACGAATAAAAGTTGTACAAAGGCCCACAAATAGGGACAGGTTTTAGATATTGCTCTTAGAAATGTAGAATGTTTATGGACTAACAGGTCTTGCATTAGCATGAATCTCCTGATTTGTATTGAATCCGAGACTCAAATGTCTGTCATTATTTATTGACTTCAGTCTTCACTGATTTGCCATTAATTAGCCAAAAACCACAATGTTATGTAAAACGGACCAAAAATATGAGGCACAGTTCTGGACAGTATATGAAGCTCTGTACAGTTGTGAGGTATGAGTCACATATTAAGGTCAGCAAACAGCCGGGGAATGCCTTGAACAAATCAGGGAAGTGCAGTACTGTGATAACAGGCGCAGCAGCCAATGGTCTGCGGCACACATAATCCCGGACTGGAGTACAGGTAGCTCTGGCCTGGATTCACCTTGTAAGTACTGACAGTCACACTGGGCATGATTCTACACTTAGCTAACTTGAGCCCATGTCTGTTGCCTCTACTGCCCAAAGACCTGCTATGTGGAAATATGTCTGTACATACATACAGCTACGTATGCATATCTGTCTCTCCCTATCCCCTCACCCTTGATTAGTGTATCTATCAGTATGTGGCAAATATATATATATATATATATATATATATATATATATATATATATATATATATATATATACATATATATATATATACATGATAACAAGATGTATATATAGCTATATCAAGTGTAATAATACATAGACTCTACACATATATCTACATGACACATTTACATAATGTGCACACAAAACAACATTTAAGGAGACATCCCTGTTATACTCATTTATATAGATATTGATGGATATGTACAAAATGCCCCCACATACCCCGGAATGCTGGGGTTATGTGCACTTAACATCACAACTGTGGTCTGATGTAACCAGACAGGCCACAACAGTACATATTCCACTCAACCACAGACTCTTGTGCCTGTCAACTGTCACCCTGAAGACAGACACAGGTACACAGGTGGTGTAATGTACAATGGGAGTTACTCATGCCTTGGACAAGCCATATTGCTCCTGGCCACATGTCTGCCTATTAAACTGCAAACAGCCATATATGGCCAGACTGGTAAGTGTACAAACATAGCAGGGATATGACCAGGTATCCCACCCCTAGAACACTAGATAGAATAACAGTACCAAGAAGTATCACTCTGCAGACCACACATGCTGTCCAACATAAGGCCACTTTGCATACTCCATAAGTAGTGTGCCTGCATCAACATATACCACAGACATAACCTGTGGCATGTATGATAAGTATTGTGAGCTGTAGTGTGTAATACTAAATAGGCAGGTATTCTATTCTCACATCATCCAACTTGTGATTGTGTGTGTATCAATACATCCCTTCACAGTATTATGTACATGCCCATATGGGCTATCTCCATGCAATGGTATGCATGTTATGGCCCTGTGACTGGCTACAGGCCTCTAAATTCCCTCCTCTACAAGGCCTGATGATATCATCCAACTTAAGAGTATTGGCTAACATTCTTATATCAGATAAACTCTGTGGTGCATGCTATAAGTACAGCAAGCTATAGTGTGTATTACCCAACAGATTCTAATCTCACTGCTTCCAACTTGTGTGTGTAAATATATCCCCTTGCAGCACTAGAAACATGCTCATCTGGCCTATCTCTGTGCAAAAGTTATGCATTTTATGGCTCTGTAACTAGCCGCTGGCCCTAAATTGCCCTCATCTACATAAACATAATTGATGTCTGCCACCATCTAGATTTGTACATGCAGAATACCCAGGTGACATGTATCAAGGGTAGTAGACCTTGTCACAGGGTATGAAAGCATGATGACTGTGACTGTTGCCATTGTCCCTGATTCGTTGTTCTACACATATGCACTTAGGGAGCCATGCACATTTACTGTCATACCTTGCTGATGTCATATTTCTGCTGTGCAGCCTTGCCATCCTGTGCAGCAGTATTGCCTTCATGTGTCCATAGTTTAACCTCTTAGACTCCTGAGACAAAAACATACACAGGTCCATGACACTCCTGTCATTCTGTAACACTACCACCAGTATACCATCATGCAACAAAGATACACAAAGTTTGATGTGTAGTCATGACACATGCCAGCATACAGTATTTGTCATGGATCACAACAACTGCCATGGCATAACACTACTGCACTACACAAGCACATGTAAAGTTATATAGTCACCCTGTGCATCAGACACATATTTGCAGGTCCCTGCATTGATGGCATGGAGAGCAGGGATGTGGCACAGGTATCTTCACATGCACAGAGTGTGGTGTCGGAGTGCCAGAGACTTATGCTGTGCCATGTGTGTGAGTCAGGAAGGGGTGCTGGTTAGATGAGCCATGGACAGATGCTGTATGCGTCTGTTGGTGACCTGCATGTGACAATGGTGTTGGAGTGTGTGTGAATACAGAGTCAAGCCCAGTGCTAGCCCTACATGTGTGTATGGTAGACAGCTGTGGACCGTACATGGTAGAGTAGACAGTTCACCATCTATGGCCATGAACACGGAAACTGGCTCCACCAAGAGTAGCACTGACACCACCATGTCCAAGGTCAGATTCAGTGCTAGTAACTGACAGTGACTGCTGTCTGCTGGGCCCGTGTCCCCACGGAACTGCCCAGGACTACATGCCCATGGCCTGCCACATCATGGTGTGGACAGCACACTTCCCTCTGTAGCACTGGCAGTACTGCCACAACAGGAGCGTGAATGTGCATGGCCACATGGACTCTCAGCAGATGGTGTTGCTCAGCTATGCCCATATATCCAACACCTAATTCCAACCAGATGTTCCAGCACAGACAATGTACAGTCAAAGAAAGGCACAATCTCAGCCCACCATCTGTCCACTACATCAGTAAACTGATGCAGGGTGTCACCAATGCGATGGAGGCAGTCACAGATGTCAGACTATGCTGCATCCATAACCCTAAGCATCCATCTGGTGTTGCATTCAGAATGTGCCTGTACCTCCATGACTGCCCGAAACATGCAGCGAGTGACCTGTGATGTGACCGTGATGGGTGGTGGATGGGCAGCAGTCCACATTCAAGCACCACTGTCAATCTTCCTGTTTAGGACCTCGCCACTGGCTATGGCCAGTATCTACACTTTCTGAATTCATAGTTGTCAAACTGTCCTGTGCAATGTCACCACCCTCTGACTGTCCAGTATCTGTGGCCTCTAAAAACTGGGTATATGTGGGCATACTGACTGTGTACAGGGACAATGCGGACAGAAGAGGGATGTCAACCTCTGGGACAGATTCAGCCCCCAACAACCCCACCTGTGACTCACTATGGCCACCATCACCAGCAGAGTCTGATGAGACACTGACATCAGGTTTTGAAAGGGATAGATGCCAACCAAACCCCTGTTCAACTGTGAGAAACAAGACAAGAGCAGTACATCACTACCTCCACTATTTTGTATGGTAATCCACAAAGACTCATACAGATGAGGATCCACAACTGCATTACATGTGCCACATCTTCTCATCTCTGCTCCTATACAAAACAGACAAACTCACAACAACATATACAGACAAATCAGGTCCTTTATAGCATGCACTTCAGTTCCATCCATTTAATGTTGCCAATTACAATATATCTGTGAGGTATGCAATATGATAGTGTATATGATAGAACTACACATAAAACCCAGTACACCTATCTTGAGAATGATATGCCAGTAGTAGTATCACTGCATCAGGTATGTACCATCTCCCTATTGTGTTTGAACAGGCATCTTGGAGTAATTGCCTCATGTATAGCAGGCTATGTAGTTGCTCATAACTATAAGTGCAAATGTGTTAATGTTTGTACAAATACACACCAGTGATTACCCAGTCTATGCACTGTAGTTAAATGTTCCAAAATGGAACATACAAATATTCTACTCTGGATAAGCACAACAGTTGTATATAGGACCAAATGGCAGCCCTTAACTATCTTAGGGTATATATGATCCATAAAACAACAGTATCACACTTACCAAGTACAGGACCATGGGCTTCAGCCACACCTGACCGACCTATGAAATGGTTAGGAGAGGTATTGTCAGCATCACCAAATGGTGCAGTGCTGCAAGGTAATATGTGATATATCCACATGTAAAGTAGCTACTGTGATCATGGCTATATTGCTGACATTCTGAGTATGTGTGCCCAACTGTGCATAACCCCCCCCCCCCAGTGCAGCTGGACCTGACACCCATGTACTGGTATGTACCGCCTGTCACAGTGACTGATACAGTATTACACTGGTGAACACAGTAGACTTACCTGGCCACTCTTCTGCTGTGGACACTGTGGCACCCACCTCCAGGATGTATGGGATGATGGATGCCTGGGAGCTGTTGGTTGATCCTCGGTTTGCCAGGAATTCCTCTATGGCCAAGAGTGGTTGTTCCATTGCAGGCCCTCAACTGGTGTAGCACGATCTCTGGCAAAATCAGCTGCTCTTTGCCATGCAGCATTCACCATATCTGTTGCCCAGTGTTGGACCTGCTCATAGGTCCTGTCCTCTTGGCAAATGTGATTAACAGCCCGAACAATGTCTGCCCACAATGCTGCCTGCTGTTCACGATTGTGTCAAGCCCTGGTAAGCAAGATGTGATGGTGCTGCCTGAAGCCATCCAGTCTAATGTCATTCTCTGCAGTTGTGAATAGTGGATGTCTCCTGTGATACATGATTCTTGAAAGACAACAAGAGGGGAACACATTACAGGACCAGATACATGGATGTCCACTATGTACAGATCCTGCATGCCCATAATGGCCTGCAATATCCACTGCTCACTCACACGCCATACCCCACAATCTGGAAAAATACAACATGTGTGGATATCACCAATATAGTAGCAATACTGGATTATCTATATCCCTACACCCATCACTGCAGTCTACTGTAGTGTATCCCCTATAGGCAAATTCCTACTAATATGTCATACGGCCACTGTCAGATAAATAGCAGTATGCTATTACAACAACTACATGGAGACAGTCCAGCAACACCAGTGTGCCTCAATGACAGAAAGCAATGTAAACCTGATGTAGTATATATCCCCTGTAGGCATCATACCTCTCAAGTATACAGATGTTTGCAGAATGTCAAGGTGTTTGCCTCATACATTTGGTCCTATTCGCAAAAACCTGTGAATGTCTGATAAATGGTTGGCTAATCACTGATGATTGATGTCAGAATATACAGTCAGATTCAAACTTTCACACATCATACCCCCTCAGAAAACAGTTATGCTACAGTAATATGTGTTAGTCTACTCACATTCTTACATTGTACGGGCAATATATATACTCTGTCACTGAGTATGGCCCTTTGGCCCACCATTAATTATGGCTTTGTCCTGATTTCCTGTTGTAGGAGGTTGACAGGTATGTTAGGCATAGCTCTCAACCAAACTGGGGTACATATCAACAACACAGGGACATAGCCAGAGTACATCAGAGACATTTAGGGACACTTTTACAATGTTAGAATTATGTATGTGACACATTCACAGAATGAGAGGAGGTGACATACTGTACATTGTTTGATGTTACAGGAGTGTACACTATGTACTATGTGTAATCAACTAGCTTTCCTACAGCAGCCAACTGTTGTAGGAGGGATTGATAGGGACAGAGCCGAGATGTGACAGAAAGCAGGGACAGGTGTGAGGCATGGCTGTAGATGTAGGACAGCAGAGTATCAATGACATCTCAGTACCATAGATGTACAACAAGCCTACTGCTGTACTTCCAATTCCTCATGTCTCCATCCTCCCATATGCATCCCATTATATGGAGACATCTATAACATACCTGGTGGAGTGCAGTATTCCTTTTTTGAATCTTTCCTCTGGCAAAGCTTGTAACATACACTGTCTGTGTGCCTGAAATCTCATACAGACCTGTTTCCCATCACCAGTTGTTTGCCTTTTGAAGGTAATGTCCATTAGTGGGTAATTGCCATTGCACCAATCAGTGGCTCAGAATTGCTAATTGCAGCCAAAACAGCTGAATGTCAGTATCAGTAGAAAATGACATGCCACCACAGTGCAATATATAAGGCCTTCATGTAGGCCTTGGCCCCTTTCCTACTGTTTGAGATGGACATTACTGAGATGTAGAGACTACGACATCACAGAGAGTAGGTACAACTACTGCCCACTGTAGAGATTTGTGAAGTATCTGCACAGTTTTCCCTGTGTTTGGTCAGTGTCTGATAACATAGTGGTCATCTGGCAATTCAGTGGCAAACATTGTGGGTTGAGGTCAGTAAGGGAAGAGAGACATGTGAGTGTCACACTTCATACTCATCAGAATACATATGCTAATGCAGTAGTTGTTTTTCTATCAACCTACTATCTTTGTAAGGGTAAACTGTTGAACATGTCCCTATCTTTGGGCCTTTGCCCCCCCCCCCCAGTAAGTATGGCTGTGTCCACATCCCTTGCTCTCGGGGATTGGGAAATGTGCTTGGTCTGTAGCAGCTACCTTTACATAAAGCTGTGTATGATATAGGCTGCAGCTGCTGCTGTAGCCTACAACACATGGGGGGGCTTGTGAACACTTTGTTAGCAAGCTATACAAGTAACTGTGGCAGCTGTGTCAGGGATGTTGTTACAGCAGAGCCAGGGTAAGGGCATTCTATACAGTCGAATCGGTGCATGTGTATAAGGTATGTCTGTTATGCAACAGTGCAAATAACAAGAGTGGTAGGCAGCATATAGTTAGGCGATATGGATATGTGCATTGTGTTTCTAACTGCAGGTCTTTATCTTGCAAAACTGGGTAGCAATTAATTAAGTAGCAGTAAACTATGTGGATTAAGATTGCAAGACACAGTCATTACTTGCTGTCTGCACAATAATGTAATTGAAGTGTGTCACAACACTAGAATAGAACTCAGGACTGTGTGCAGCAAAATGTACTGCATACAATACTTTTAACAGACTGAGCTAGTGAAACACTGCAAAAAGCATCTGAATTTTCAAGATATGTGTGCACATATATAGGCTGTGAGATACATTTCTGCATCCATGAGTATGTGTGTGGCTTTATATAGTTGTATTTCTGCACCAGGGTCCTAGTTGTACATGTACTTTCCAATTTTTGCCTTAGCAGTTGTCTTTCCACAAGTTGATGATAAAAGGGCACATATACCTGCTATCACAGGCCTTAGGTACATCCATTGGTATGTCTTTAGCTATCTACTGGTGTATTATTGCACCATAGTCCAATGTACACTCCTATTTTTCCCATTCCTTTTATATTTCATTTACATGCTTAATGACAGTAGGTAGCAGTTAGTATGTATTGCTGGTAACACCAATGTAACCTAAAACCTGTGCAGCATGAGAGTTTATTTCACTGTGCTGTAGTTGAGAGGGGCCTGGGTATGAGACTTGACAGAGGTTTTTATTTTCTACATGTGAGTAACAATGACATAGACACATATTGGCATTAAAGCTCCTTAAAGCTCATTAAAGCTCATTTAAGCTGAGCTAAGTGAAGTGACATGGTGCACTGTGCTGCTCAGCACAAATCCATGCAAACGCATGCTAAAAATATATAAAATAAAATAAAAAGGGGGTGATAGGACAGTGGTGAAATGGAGGCAAGTAGAGGGAAAAACATAGTGAACATCAGGTATGTATATGCCAGAAGGGTATAGGAAATAACCATAGTTATCTATTTTTTGTATAGCAGCAGCTGTGCATTTTGACAGATTTTGTAGATGAATTTGGACTCTCAAACCCCAGAGAGAGGGGTGAGGACAACATAAATGTGTTGTCAAGCCAATTGGACCACATTATTTGTGTCCTGTGGACATGTGTGCAAAATGGAGAGCTATGTATGGGGCAATATTTTTTTTGTGGAACAGGTGCCCATTTTTTTTTTAGGAGAGAATGGAATGTTGGGGAAGGCACATAGGTACATGTGGTAAGGTCAGATGGGTAGGAGAGGATGCAATAGCAGACAGACAAGACAGCAGACAGGGGTGGTGTGTGACACATGAGGGGGGTAAACACCTTGGATCAGGAGGGTGTTGTGATATCGGAGACACATGTGCCTCCAGATGGCAGCAGCGTTATTGATATCCCTATCCATGGGCAGTCCACACTGCTCCTTTCCCGAAGGTGGATGTGCTGGAGGCTGGGCACCAGGGCCAGCCTGCCCCACCAGGTTGATCAGTATGCCCTTAATCTGAAACAGGTGATGTTCATAGCTCCGATGAATGATCCTGCGCACCATGGCTGGTAGTTGCTGTTGGGTGACTACTGCCCCTTTGTCACCACTACCAGGGGGGCTGGGCCCTGTCCCCTGAAGTGGTTACACCCAACACTGCAGGTGGTACAGAGGCATCAGAGGGGGCACCATCGGCCTGGGTCCCAGATGTGCAAGGATCCATTGCCACATCCAGTTGAGGTAGGGTAGGCGGATCGCCAGGAACCAGCCTACTCTGATGTGCTGTGGTGATGGAGGTATAGAAATAAGTATAGGTTAGTTATTACCAAAACATATTGTTAGTAATAACAGCATGCCAGAATAGTGGAAATAAAACAATTACATAACAATGCATATTATGTGAAACACTACAATAAATAACAGAACAGTCAGTATAATAGCAGCATGCCAGTAACAGTTATGACATAAGGCCAACAAAATAGGTAATTTAACAAGTTATGTTAATATACAACCATTGTAATACACAACAATAATAAACACATGCCCCAAAATAGAGTTTAATGTAACAACATATGTTAATAGTGAACCATAACCAATGAATTACAATAATAATTAAATGAAGATAAGGGATGCAGAGAGAGAGAGAGAGAAGCAGGCCATTAGTACTATCATTGGCTATATACTTGTCAACAGTACTACTATCTACTCTACAGGTCTGTCCTTTTTTTATGTGTACAAGTCCCCTATAGATGATGTAGCATGTACATACCTCTAAGGCTATCCGCATGGAGCAGTATGGGCCAAGCAGTAACAACTGTGAGTACATAACTACACAGAATACTTGCACATCTGGTGCAAAAAGTCTAAAGACTTAAACCTAGCCTGTGATATAAATAGGACCTGCTGGAGAGATAGGTATGTATCCCAGAGAATACCCTGTCTATGGAACAAGTTCCTCTTCCATGTGAAGCATAGTTCCTCCCTAAACAATTCAAGTGCAGCTTGGACACTTGGATGGGAAACTGGAAATTCCTCCCTAGTTTGGCACCTATGTCTCTAATGCAAACTGGTAACCTGTAAATGGTTCATCTCCCAGGCCCATGCTTACACTTATCAAATGTATCAGAACTTGTCAGAGATTTGGGATGCATGGCTAGGCTTAAAAAAGCCCTTGTGGTCATTAGCCTAGTAAACACCTATGAACCTATGAACTATCAAGATGTACTGTGGGCTGATGTAGTGATACTCTGCTATTTAGGTAATTATGTCAATGATAACCCTATGAAAGAGGGATTACACACTACTAATTATATTACATGACAGTGTGACACTTGAGAGACATGTATGTGTGCAGTACAAAAAATAAATGACTATCATGCCTTGATTGTCAGGCATGGGGATAGAACCCAATAGCAGTGACTGCAGAGGACATCTATATGGCATGTATGAATTGGCTGCAGCAACTTTTTTACAGACACCCCAGGCATACAGCCATACCCCGAATACATGTTACTTATTTAACTTTATTTTATTATTATAATATTTATTTCCTTTATTTTATGCTGTATTTTCACATTCTTGCTAATGATTCAAACAGTCTGTGACATCTAAGCACACAATTATTTACTGTTAATATGGGTTACCTCACCCATTTACCTGTAGTTCCTGTAGAAAGAGAATTTGTGAGCATTATGTAGTGAAATATAGCACTGGATTTGAACCCTGGTCCATGTGTGCTAAAATGTACTTTATACAGTGCATTTAGCAATCTGCACTACTGAGTCACTGCTAATTACTTATTGACTGGTATTTACCTAAAGTTTACCTGGAAATAACATATGACCTGGCAGTACTACTACAGTTTTAAACTAGCCTGCAGTGACAGTAGAACACACATGCATGAAGTACAAGCATGACAGAGATAGTAGGTAACCTGCACATTGTTATATAGACAGCAGTTGCACACACTATATTGTTAGCTGGTTCAAATATATGTGGAGTCAACAAACAATATCAGATTGTGAAAAGGGCTACCTCACCCATATACCTTGCTTACCTGATGTTTGTGGATGTCAGAGCCTTATGTCAACAATATTGGCCTAGAATCAGATGTGTGTGTGTGTTAAACAATTCATTTGCCAGCCATTATGTTTGCAGTCTACAGCTATTACACTGTTATACTTGACTACAGCACCTTAACTCACAGCCTGAATACATATAACCCAACTTCAATGGTTAAAACAAGATATTCCTGTTGTACACACTTTACCTTGCTGGTATTTGTATTGGTTGATATGTTATTGCAGAACAGTTGTCATAATTCTTTTCTTGCAAAACAGCTCTAAATCCACACTTATTGCATAAAATACTTTATTGGCTATACCTTCATGCAGGTACTGGTATTGTTTTGTGTTTTTATTACACAACAGATGTCATAATTAATTTCTTGCAAAACATATCTACTTCCACACTTATTTCATAACAGACTTTATTGGAAATACCTTCATGCTATTCCTGGTAAAGTTTTGAGTTTTTATTATCAACAGTTGTGATAAAGCAGGTGTTGCAATGCAGTTCTAATTCCACAGTTATTGCACTAGAAACTTTATTGTACATACTTTATTACAGTTAATGCTTTACTCTTTCCTACTTATTGCACTACAGTTGGCAGTATTCACTTATTGCAGTACAGCTCTAAGTCCACATTCATTACAATACAATCTTTACTGTATATACCTACTTGCAGTTAATGCTTTAAGCCTTTCTTGCTTATTTGACTGTAGTTAGCATAATACATCTGTACTCACCACACCCACAGTGTAACCTGGCCAAGCACCTGGCATGTGCCTAGATATTGTGAGCTCTCTCCTCTGCAGTTGTGTGGAGAGAAGCACACCATTATGGATTCCAGTTTAGCAGATATTCAGTTAAGATATTGGTCAAGCAGAGGGAAAATTACTTACAGACTTGTGGGGCATTCCCTGCCTGAGCTTCTCAGACTCAGGTGTCTAAGAGATTCCCCTTTCGATGCTTCAGGTCATCATGGTGGTGACGAAGCTGCTCACCTGTGCAGGGAATACTTGTAACACTGGCGTGTCCATGTGCTAGCTAGTCCCCGGCCTCTGCCTTGCACTCTGAGCCCTGGAACCCTCCCTGCAGCAGCCAGTCATCATGTTTTTTTACCAGGAGTCCAACCATGACCCTGGACTCCTGAATGCCCCAACGCTGCACCCGGAATTGCACACCTTCTCCATTGCCTGCCATAGTCACTACACAGTCAGAACTCCAACAGATTATGTTGTATTCCCACCTAATAAGCTTAATATAGCCTGTTTTCCCACACCTAAATGCCAATGGGCAACATTTAAAAATGTGGCGCATCTCTTAGCAGTGCTCAAACTAGTGCAAGTCAACTGAGCAGTACAAAGCCCCAAAAACCTGTATACTTAGCAGTGCTTAGCAGTACGCAAACCAGGCAAACATAGACAAGTGGTGCATAAACATTTTCAGCCATTATTGTGTTTCTGCAGTGCTTAGCAGGTCTTAGCAGGTTTTATCAGAGCTTAGTGGAGTGCAGTGAGCCCAAATTTAAAAATAATTGCCATAATTTGTATTTCAAAAACAAATGCTTATTTCTCTTTCTGTGTATTCAAACCCTGCACCTTCCACTCATGAGGCATAACTCTACCCATTTGGCTACATGGATATGTGAAATGCTGTTATACCTTTACATATACCTCTGAGCTATGTATACGCACTGTTGACCACCATGCCGCACCATGCAAACCCACTCAGCTGTGCTTAAACCTGACATTTCAATAAATAATTAAATGCATCCAGTTTCTATTTTTAAATGTCTGGCAGGTGTCTTAGCAACACTTAGCATTGCTGTACTCCACGCAGTGCAAACATTCTTTTTAAATTAAAAAATAATACATTGATATAATGCAATTGGACAGTGCAGGGAGTGTCTTACCCATTTGTGGACACAGTTAACACCACACTCCCTACACTGATCCAATAACCATGTTACTCAGCTCCCCCTCGGCAATGTGCCATGATTAATAGACACCATTCTATGTAGGCTCTACACTATGCCTACACGGATTTTTTTAAATCCTGGGGTATATGTATATGCATATGTATATGTGTAAAGATACAGAAAAAGGACATTAAAAAAACAGGTTGATATATCTAAATGTAGGACAGTGAACACACACTCACATTACATCATACATAAATATTTATTAAGTCATCATTGTTTAGATGAAAAGCACAAGGCAAGTTTACCATGTGAAATGACAAGTAGATAAATGGAGCAAATGGTGCAAAATTAGATGTGTTTATGTTTTGTTAGTTTTGTTTTATAAGATTTGGAATGAAGAAAGGTGGACTTATGTACTAACATTTTAATCAAGCTCATTATTGCTTTCGAAGACTGATATATATATTTGGAAAATTATTGGTACTAGAGTACAAAAAAACATAAAAAAACAAAGAGGAGTGATTTCTCATCTGAGAGTAAATTCTGCCTTAAAATGTTCCTCTGAGTGCACCAGAGTATACCATAGTGAATATTTAGTGCAATAAGAAATGTTCTAAACTTTTGAGGAGGTGTTGTTGAACTTCTGAAAGAATATTCACACATGCACGCACATTCGCATGTACCTGTGTTTGTGTGTGTGTGTGTATGTGTGTGTGTGAGTGTGTGTGTGTATGTATGTGTGTGCGCGTGTGTGCATGTGTGTGCATGTGTGTGTGTGTCTGTGTGTGTCTGTGTGTGTATGTGTGTGTGAGTGTGTGTGTGTGTGTGTGCACATGTGTGTGCATGTGCATGTGTGTGCGTGTGTGTGCGTGTGTGTGTGTGTGTGTGTGTGTGTGTGTGTGTGTGTGTGTGTGTGTGTGCATGTGTGTGCATGGTACAGATATTATCACATGCACGATGAGAGGCATATGATTCCAAAGCACAAGTTCTTTAGAATCTCAGGGCTTATTGTGATCCCTGTACTATTCACAGCACCAAGTGCCTCACTGCACTTCTGTAATGGGAATCTATATTTTTCTGCAGACTGAATTTTAGTTTATGTATGATAACTATATGTTTTGCAGTATATTTTAACGTAACTAGTTCCTTCACCTATTTTAAGTAAATGATTGCTCTGCAGAGTTATAGCTTTTTAACTGTGGGATATTGGTACGAAGATAGTAAGACAGTCATTTAAGAGGCCCCTCTGTCAAACTGTTGTGTCCTGGTGCACAGTTCAGTTTATAAACAGGAGCTAACACTATAAAACACTTCATATAAATTCTGAGAGATGAATAAGCCTAGGGGTGGAGACTTGCATACTATTATCGCAGTGCTTCACAAACATATGTATAGTTTCCAGATAATACATCCTCAAAAATATTTTTAAAAGACATGATTCTGCTGGTATCTCCAAGAACTGAAAGATACATGCATATCTATCTATCTATCTATCGATCTATCTATCTATCTATCTATCTATCTATCTATCTATCTATCTGTCTTTCAATCTATCTATCTAATGTATTTATCTATAGATATATAAGAAGTAATGTTCTTCCACTCCCATCAATTTCTTAAAATTGTTTTAACCGATGAATGCTTGTTCCCTTTCCTTTAATTGGGTTTCTATGATAATTTTCTTCGTGTTTTACATCTGTTTTAATATGCATTTACTTTCATGCAGTGTTTTTTCTTGTGTAGTGCATGTTCACATGTAACCCTTTGGTGAAATATCGACTGCTAGAGTCTTTCTACTGTATCTGTGTGTGCATGACTTTGAGTCTAAGATTAGCTGTTTTCTGTTTCTGTGGGGACTGTTTTTGCTTCATATTATTCACTTTCTGTCTTTTCATACTGTTAAATTTCCTACTGATGGGGTTCATGATTTCACTTTTATCATGAGATTATATTTTACAATTTGTGGATAGATTTCACTTTTATTGATCAGGTAATGTAAGTAAATTTAAGGTTTTAGAGCTTTTTTGATGTAAAGAACATTTAATTTGTGCTACAATTTTGATTCCTGATTTTTTCTTCTTCTTTTGTTACATATACTTTGCAAATTATTTGAGTAGGTGACATATTTACTTCTTTGTTTTCTGTTTTGCAGTATTTCTGTATCTGACATGTTTCCCTGCTACATAACTTCTCAAAACGGTGCAATGTGTTGGGAGTCTCAAGTTTGTGACCAAGTAAAACTGTGTGAAATCTAGGTGGCCTGCACTGCTTTTTCTCTTGTATAGAACAGATTTGATGTACAGGTAGCTAGTAATTTGATTAGTCATTTTTCCTTGCCTATTCTGTAAATATGGGTATGTGTGCATATATCTGTCTGTGCATGTCTATCTATATCTATAGCTATATTTATCTATATCTATATATAGATGTATAAATATATATATATATATATATGCAATATATATAATATATATGTAGATAGATACATAAATATTCATATATTTATATATATATATATATATATATATATATATATATATATATATATATATATAGGCAGAGAGAGGAGTGTCATTCATTTGATTGAAAACTCAAATTACTGAAACTCAAAATGTTGACAAAACAAAGTAATGAAACCTCTTTAATGAGGGAGGAAGCCACCATATCCCCTAGACTTCCTGCTAATTACATATTCCAACTCCAGGATAGCATAACAATGGGGAAAGGACAAATTCCCCTTCTTCAGTATTTTGAGTTTTCAGCATTTTGATTTCTATATTTTTAGTATTTAGTCAAATGAATGACACCCAAATGGTAACTATTTGAATTGGCATGCCTGCTAGAGAGAATCTTGAAACGAGGAGACTGAATGGATGAAAGACTGGATTTATATATATATATATATATATATATATATATATATATATATATATATATATATATATATATATATATATATATATATATATATATATATATATATATCAAGTCTGAGATTTCTTTGGATATTCCCTTTTTTCCAAGATATGACAATTTTAGACTTGGTATATATAGGTTTGGTGGGTATGGTGGGCTTGGTGGGTGCAAGGTGAGCAAGCCCACCCTGAAAATAAAGGATAAGAGTGCTTTTTGAAATTTACTCTTCCCCTATGTTTTCAGTCTTTTTCTTTTTTTTGGCTTGTCAGCACTCTGCATCTTGATTGCTGAAATTTCAATAAAGATCCCACCGAGATATATATATATATATATATATATATATATATATATATATATATATATATATATATATATATATATATACATAGGTATAGATGTATAGATATATAGATATGGGTCGACACTTACCCAAACTGCAGATTACCTAGACAACAGCACCAGAATTGCAATAACCCAAACTGTCACATTACTGAAGTTTTTAAAGGGAAAGAAGACACTTGGCCAACATTTATCAAAATAACACACCAAAGTATGTCAAACCCACTCAGGTGGAGGCTATGCCTCACAGGCCCCAGATGTGTAGGGGTGCACCCCAACACCTCCCCTAACTAACTCTGGGATCACACTACAGTGGGGAAACGGGCAAATTTCCCCATCTTGGCCAAGTGTCTCCATTCCCTGCAAAAATCATTGGTAATATTTAGATTCGGTTTATTGAAATTTCGGTGTTGTCGTCTTCAGAATTTGCAATTCAGGTAGCTATATATGTCTTTGTGTGTGTACAGACAGACAGACACACACACACACACACACACACACACACACACACACACACACACACACACACACACACAGATATATACATATATGTAGAAAGAGAGCAGTGTGACTATGTGTGTGTGTGTGTGTGTGTGTGTGTGTGTGTGTGTGTGTGTGTGTGTGTGTGTTTGTGTCCGTGTGTGTCTGTGTGTATTTCTGTGTGTAGGCATGTAAATACATTTTTGTGAGAGTGTGTATGTGTTTGTGTGTGGTGTGTGGTTGTGCCTGTACTGTGCATGTGCAAGTATGCGTGTTTCTGCCTTTAATGTGCTCAAGTGCATCATGCATGTGTGTGGTGTGTGTGTGTGTGTGTGTGTGTGTGTGTGTGTGTGTGTGTGTGTGTGTGTGTGTGTGTGTGTGTGTGTGTGTGTATCTGTGTGCGTGCACATGTGCCTCTGTGTACATGCATGCATTTACAGGTGTGAATAGTGTCACCTGAAATACTGACCACAAAGTTTTGCTAACCTATTCGATTTGGGACATGATCAGTGAAGTCACCTCTTTTGGTATTATCTTGAAAAATTATAGGTTCATAGGTTCATACTAGGCTATCTGCCCGAGGGCATTGCTCCATCCCAGGCCAAATACAGTAAAGTTTTATCTAGTCCTAGTTCACCTTCCCTTATCATTCTTTTCTAGCTGAACGAATTATATAAGCAAGGCTGAGTATGTCGCACAAAAGAGAGGGAGACAGAGAGTGAGAAAAATGGAGAGATCCGGGATCTAACAAGCCAGTGCAGAAATTTATGACTGCCGTTCTGTAACATTTTTTTTTTTTTGTTAACTGCAGGTGTCCCTGCATTTCTGAAAAGACCTCTTTTTTTAGTATCAAATTTGTAGGTCTGTTCTATACGTTCTCAGGCAAATTGGATCACTTCAGTATTAATACCCCATTTCCCTCATCTTCACTTGATAGCAGAAAGTGGGAACATGTAGTCTTTGGCCTTATGCCTACAGCCCTCCTCCAAGTAAATGCAGAGCTCTTTTTTTTCTTCTTTTTAACTAGGCAGATGTCTTTCTTGAAAAGAGCATTTTGCACAGTGGGTATAATACTCCAGATATGGATTGACAAAGGACCTGTGACACAAAGGACCAAAGAGCTGTGGCGAGGGTTGAAATATGTTTTACACCTTAGTGCTGTTCTCTGCATTCATTTAGTGAAACCTACATGTTAGTTAAGTAGCTTAACATTGTCGGTTATCAGCATTCCAGCCCCCTCACCATTTGAGTTTTTTAAAGAATGACTGCTGATTTGATGATTTGATCATTGTATACGAAGTGAAGAAAATGGCATTTCAGGATTTTCTGAGATCTTTCTTTACAGAAGGGCTACTCATATACAGCACCACCATTCTGTACAAGTACCTCTAGACTCTGAAGGGCAGTACAACTCTTTGCATTATCTGTAGAAAGATTAATTTTGTCAAAAGTGATGTCATTAACAAATTAAAAAAAATTGAAGAACCAAAGAATGATACCATGGTATCTTGTTAGAAATGCACGCGTTTCTAGAAGGATCTTTCATACCTTGATATTTTGGCCTGCTGAACAACTTATTTGTTAGTTATCAAGCAGTATGTTGCAGGCTATTAATCTATATAGCACACCTTGCTTTGAGAAGGCACTCCCTTTCTGAAAGTTTAGAATAGTTGCTCATCTGAAGGTCCGTACGCATGAACTTTGTGCTCACCCTGTTAAATTCCGTGCAGCTTATGAGGAAGGACTCTTTCTGATGAAAACAAGCTGATGGTCGTTGACAAGAAGGCCATGCTTTACTAGATAGACAGCTGCACTCTTTTGAAGTACAAAGTAAAATGTTGGCAAAATGTCTTTCTAAGGCACTAATGTTTAAAGGCATCTTAGATATAATTTGCTGTATTTTTATTAACAGTTATTTGAGTAGGACGTCAACTGCTTTTTCTCTGTGATGACACTGGAATACATTTCAGGGCAGTTGCTATGATGAAAATCAGACAGTAGATGAAAACCCTTTGTGGTAATCAGACTCATGTCTCATGGATGTATTTAATTTCCAGCATGCTGTTTTATCTCTTACACCAAATTTCTGTCTAAACATAAAATTGTTTCCTTTTGTTCAGGAACGAAAACTAGAGTTGTGTAGAATAAAATCTGTAACAGTGATGTGTGAGTCCATTCCCATCTCAACAGTATTCATTATAAATGAGTTATAGACCAGGAGTTGACACAATGCCAATTCCATAATTATTTTAACTTGGCTAGAAATCTTTTGCTGCAAGTCCACCGGCTGACTGCAATGTTTGTCACAGATTAGCAAAGCTGTATCAGTCACCCATTCTGTTAGGAAGGTTAACAAAACACTTTTAGAGCCAGTAACTTAAAATTAAATGATGCAAAATACATGCATGTTAAAAAGTGACTTCAGATCCACCAGTCTGCATTGCATTACGTGACATATGCCAGACTCGTCTGCTATCTCAGTACGGGTAAAATATGGTTGCATATACTGAAAATATCCTTTGATCAAGAATATGCAATATGTTTACTTGGTATAAAGCTAGACACCAGCACAACATAACTTACTTTATAAGATGAACAAGGAAAAATGACCAATAAGATTGCTATGTCTTAAATGTGTTCCATACATGGGATAAAGCTAGCATAGACCAGTTAAGCCTCATGTTTGGTTATAGATATTCACAGCATTCAAAATATCAGAGGCTGTCATTCTTTTCTTCACAGCTAAGGCTTGTATTGATAGGCACTTGCACAAATATAATATGGGTATTCCTGATGCTTACGAAGGACCATAGCAAAGGCAAAATTTGTAGAGGCCATTTAAGCTAATGCAACAAGATGCAAATAAGAAATATTGTAAAGTATAGTGTGCTAATGAGGTTGTTTTGCAATTCATAGTCTGATATCTGTCTGGTACGCATATTCCTTGTTAAATGTGATGATTTTGCCTTTGATATTGGAGTTGCAATTCTTGGACTTGCCCCCAGCCATCCCTTCTGTAGTTTGTCCAATTATGCAAAAGCACTTCCCTGACAAAACAAATATCTCCCCTAGCAACCCATTCATTAGTTTGTCTTAAGTATGCACAAGCACTAAAATGGCACAATAAATTATTTTGCCCAGTGATCACTTCGGCAGTCTGACCACTTATGCGTAAGCACTTCCGTGACACAAAATTAATTATTTCTCCAAATGACCCCTTTAGTAACATTTCCTACTATCCACAAGCACCAAAATAAAACATTTCCATAAATAACTCCTTCAGAACTGTTCATACATCTTAGTTGTGTTTACCCTTCACAAAATATTTACAATTTAAGTTTATTCTTCAGAAAAAAATGTTCTGAAATGCAAGATATGTGTAGGCTACTAGAGGTGTGACATAGCTGTTAATGAGTCAAAATTATCCTTGAGACAAACTTGACTCTTGAAGCTGTGAGGGCATGTGTGATATGATTACGAGTAGGAAAATGCCGCATCATTGGCACCAATCCCTGAGATGAATGCTGTGGCAGGATTCACTAATGAAAATGTCTACCACACCAAATGCTTTTTCACCTTTTGGAAAAAATGGAAAGAAGAAATAAAGATTGTAGTGGCTTTCTAAAGGAGAAAAAAAGGTTGCTAATTCAAAGAGAGCAGCACCAGAGAAAGACTCAAGTGCACAAAGTGAAGATGAGGACTGAGCTTAAACCCGTGTAATAAAGAGAATGGAGTATTGGGCAGTGAAGTCTTTTCATGACTGGAGTAAAAAGACTTTATAATATGTAAAGATTGTCTGTCCTTCATTGTTAATAGCTGTGTTTAAGGCATATTTACGGTGAGAGTAGGATATGTTGAAAGTATATTTTAAGGCACTGATTCAAATACAGAGAGAACATTGTGGGCATGTGGTACAAGACCATTTACAAGAAGGCTTCATAGGATAAGACAAGCTCAGCAAGGGGATAGGGAATATACCAGGATGACTGGGGAGTTTACAAGAAGAGGAATAAAACATGTTAGCCATCCCAGATAGATTGGCAGAGCATAGCGGACTTATTACAAAGCTGAATTTCTTTGTGAGCTCTTCCAGAGATCAAAAGCTACTTCTCAGAAGAGTGAGGCAGCATTAAGTGTATATATTGGTTAGACAGCTGAGTTGTCCCCATATTAGAGCACTGATGAGACACCCTAACAAATTTCAAAGACCTTTCAAGACTTCTATGAGTGCTTGAACATGGGATGGGTATATGACATGGGAATATGCAGAGATGGAAACATTCTTGATAAATTTGCCGTGAGAAAGGTGAGCATGATAGACGCTGCTTGCTTGGTTAGGGAAATTTACCAGGAGGAAACTGAAAATTATGGTCAAGCAGAAAACAGATGGATCTCCTGCCTCTGCTGAAGTGCCATTTGAAGCCTAGAGACTGGCCAGGGGAAAATGATTGACAGACTGTCAGAAGCTGATTAATAAGATACTTAGGGATGCTACTCATTTCTGAAAAATATCCATAACTATTGTGTTTCCTAGTGAGGTGAAGGGCTCAGCTAACCTGGCTACCCATAGAACAATATCTATTCTCATCAATGATTACATCATGTTTATGCCATTAATCATTAGTAGAGTGGCCAATTGTCTAACAAAATTGATAGCGATCAATGTGGATTTTAAAAATGATGAAGTCCATGCTTGCAGAAAGGTTTTCCAAGTATACTAAGTCAGGCTATTGTCATATGTGTGAATATCAACTTCATAGTGTGTGGATGGGTTATATTGTGCAATATTGAGTAAGCTCTCAATTTCTCCTTTGGAATCTATAACAGATTAATTTATTAATCTATCACGGATTGACATAGCATAGTTGCAATCCAGTTAGAGCAATCAATCCACAGTAAGCATTCCCAAACATAATAATATGTAGCTCACTCTAATATCAAAATTGTTTCAAAACCAGCCTTAAAGTTTCTCTGAGTAAAATATAATTTGTATCAATCCTTTTATACAACTTGGTGAATAAGGCCATTTTGTGCTTATAGTAATTCTCAACTTATACAATAAGAGCTACACCATCAGTACCAGGGTTAGCAATGCTGGACAGTTAAATAAGCTGTCAAATGTCACATTTCATCCTTTCCTATGTCCTAACTGGTTAGCAGCATATTGATAAAAGCATAGTTTGGGAACAATTAATCATTTTCATCTATCTTCACTTTAAAGTGAGAAGTAGTCCCTCACAAAGGTGCTAAATGACAAGGAGAGATGACATGAAAACAATATAGGCTATTATTTTAGGATATAATTATTTGTACTAATATGAGTAAAGTTGGTACTTCTAGCACTCACTACATTTTAAAGCAGGTAAACTGAAAACACAAGTAATAGGATGAATATGAGGCTACACTATATGTTCACTTATGAAGGAATACATTTTAATAACAATCAAAATATCCAAGTCAAGATTTTCTGAGAAAAAAAATAGCTTACAACATTTGATTAAAACTGCATGTTGCGTTGAAGCCAAATGATGTAATAAAAGCTTTAATTAACATGTAAGTAAAACAGGGGATGGCACAATCTCTATCAGCACTTGTCACTTAAGCATAAAATTCTGAAATATAAATTTTTAAAATGAAAATGCCTTTACCATAGTATACTGGAGCCTAAAGTCATAGTTCTGAAGAATGGGGACTATATGTGTACATGGTTTGGGGAAGAACACTTGAGTGCCAGATATGGTTCTTCATCTTCATCATCATACCCTGCTATTTCTGTTCATCATCACACCTTTCTATTTAATTAGCCTCTCTCTGAGATCATATTTATTTATTTATCCTTTTGACCAGGTTAGTCCCACAAGGCTAGTAACCTCTTTTCAGAGGAGTCCTAATGTAGCATTTATACTCCTAGTGGAGAGTTGGCCAAGGCATAGGGGAATGTCCCTACTCTTTGGAGCAGCTAGATGGCTCCTGAGGGCACCTATAACAGCAAGGAAGAGGCCTAAGGGAAGCATCAGCATGAAAGAGGAAAGAAATACTATTGGTGAAATTTCAGTCATGCTTTTATAGGAAAAATGTCAATCATGGTGTCTGTGTCTATATAGAGCATGGCTAAACACTTGAGGGGAAAATAATAAATAGACATTGATGATTTATGGATAAAGTATTAGGCAGTTGTTCTGAAGTTAGAAACAAATGAACAAAGAATTAGCTTGTTAAGAATGGTGAAAAGAGGGGAGTTGAGTGAATGGCTACTGCCTGGCTACTATTAGTGCTAGTCTCACCATGACTTAACTCTGCTGGGATATAATGCTCCTTTACTTCTTCTCTCACCAGAATCAAAATATTAGCACCGATCTCAAGATGAGAAGCAAGCCAGAGCCTGTTTGGTGACCCACAGTCTTATCACAAATGATGCAATGGTCTGTAGGCTTATTGTAGACTTTTCCTGATAGATGCCTTGAATAGCAACCGGACCAATCAGGAATGTCAAGCACAGACACTCACTGCCCAAACAGAAATTGTCAGGAATCAATGCAATCTGCTCCTTCTTTCATTGGGAGTGAAATATAAGCACAAATTCCAAGCTGTCACCTATAAAGCAGTTATTAGGCTTTCCAGTGATCCCCAGTTTACAGGACATAATGTCTCTGTGCTCTTTCTCTCACCAGGAACAAACCAAAAGTCATAATCCCAAAATGACTGCTGAGAGGCAGAATATGGGCAGAATTGGTGGTCTTGGAGTAGACGTTATAGATTCTAAAGGTAAAATGGAAAAATGGGTTAATATCCTAAGAGCTGCAGTTTTCACTAAGCAGTTTGATAAGAAAGAAGGCGTAACCTTTAGCTATCTAAGTGGAGAGCCACTAATTTTAAATTAACCAGACTGTAAGAGGTATGCACTTTGTATTTTGGTTCTATGGAATGCAGCGGATGACCAATAAATGTAAATAGTTGAAGTGGAGTGATTTCATAAAATGACAATTTTGTGCTTACTCACAACAACCAATGAAGGGGGAGAAGGAAGGAGATATGTGGTCAAATTAACATAAAGGACAGGCAACTAGAAAGACAGCTGAGTTTAAAAACACGACAGCACCAGAGTGGAAGGAAAGGGAAAACCTTGATTTTTTTGTGGCTCACAAGAGACACAGCTGTGTTTTTTTTTTTTTTGCCTAGATTAAATATGCAATTAAATGCAGAATATAAGTAAAATGAAGTGTAAAGAAAACAAATCATAATATACAGAATAGAAGAAGGCAATAAAGTAATGAAAAACTGAAGAAAGAAACATCAAACTAACCTTTCCCTCACAGCAAGTTATGGGAAAGCCTGGGTGATCTTCTCCAGTAAAACCTTGAAATGTTTTATTTTACCCATAAATAGAAGGTTTAGTTTCTAGCTCCACCCTCACTTCACATATAATTAACCTTAATTGACCTGTTCTAATTTCGTGTGACTCACAAAACACACAGCTATGGTCTCTTTGCAGTTTAAATACATGGTTAAAAGCAGAATACAAGTAAAGCAGAGTGTAAAGAAAATAACTCACAATATTCAAAATAGAAGAAGTCATTAAAGTAATGCTAAATACAAGAAAGCAAAAGCAAACTGACCTTTCCCTCACAGCAGGTTGTGACAGAGTGTGGATGAGTGTTTCCAGTAAAGCTTTGAAATATTTTATAATACCCCTTAAATAGAGGTTTATTTCTAAGCTCCACCCTCGGTTTACAGATAATTAACTTTAATTGACCTGTTCTAATTTCTGTCTGATTCACAAAAGACACAGCTGTGGTCTCTTTCCTAGTCTAAATATGCAATTAAAAGAAGAATACAAGTAAAGCACAGTGTAAAGGTGTAGAATAGAGCATGTATATGTACCTTTAAGAACCATTTCCAGATGTAAGCACATGTATGTAATGAGCATGTGCAGGCAGCAGTGCCATTTTGAGAGAACAGCCAGTGTTAACATGTGCGAGTGTAGTAGTCAGTCTGTTTATAAATTTATTTAAGTTTAAGTTACAAAGCCTCATTCCTGATGAGTTTGTGCGTAACAAAGTTGCTTGAACTGAACCCACAACTGCTTGTCTGTTTTATCCTGACAGGACGAGTGACAAAAGGAAACAAATTACAATATACAAAATAGAAGAAGGTGAAATACAAGAAAGCAAAAGCACACCAACCTTTCTCTCACAGCAAGTTGTATCATAGGTTGGCTGATTTTTCCACTAAAACCTTTAAATGTTTTATTGTACCCTTTAAATAGAAGGTTTACTTCTTAGATCCACCCTCAGTTCACAGATAATTAACCTTAATCAATCTGTTTTAATTTCTGTGTGACTTACAAGACACACAGCTATGGTCTCTTTCCTAGATTAAATCTGCAATTAAAAGCAGAATAAAAGTAAAACATGGTCTAAGGAAAACAAATCACAATATAAGAAATAGAAGAAGGCAATAAAGTGATGCAGAATACAATAAAGCAAAAGCAAACTAACCTTTCCCTCAAAGCTAGTTGTGCCAGAGTCTGGCTGAGCTTTTCCAGTAAAGCCTTCTGTCTCCTCTTTCATTGGTTATTGTGAATAAGCACACAATCATCATTTTGTCAAATCACTTCCCTTCAGCTATTTAAATGTATTGGCCATTCCATTGTATTCCATAGAGCTAGAATACAATTTGCCTACACCTTCCAATCAATCTTGCTCTTTTAAAACTAATGGTGCTCCACTTAGATAGCTAAACCATAAGTTGCCCCCTCTTTCATATCTAACTTTTTAGTGTGAATACTGCAGCTCTTAGGGGGGGGGGGTTAATAAAGCCAACACAGACTTTTTTCCATGTAGGCAGAATGACACACTGCTTACATGAAAGTAAGCAGGTTTGCAATCCAGCAAACAGAGCTGGGCGGCTCACACACACGCTGCTACAAGGAAGTATCTGTGGCATGCAAATCACCTGATAAGCCGGTGAATTACATGCAAATGAGGGAGGTAGAGTGATCCAGGAAGCAGATAAGCAGTCCTGCAGACCCCATGTTTGTGTCTAAAGTGTACACGCAAACATTCCATGTACAGGATGCAAAAAAAAAACAACAGGGGCTGTAAAAGGGCAGGTAGATGGGCAGAAATCGCATACCAGAGACAGATATGTGCAAAACTATCCACCATGTGTCCAAAATAGTATGGAAAATAATTTAAAATAATTTAATTTTTTTAATAATCTGGGTATGATTGTGCGGCATGCCGCAGTGGGCAAACATGCCATTATGAAAAAAAAAATGTAAAAAGTCTAAAAACAAAATTTAGTATTAAGTGACAGTAATGTCTTGTAGGATCCTGCATGGAGTATCTACAATGGTGGAATGGTTCTGTTACTAAGGAAACAGTGTCTGGAACTGTGTTGCTTCCAGGTCGTGTGTACAGATCCCTATGCAAATGAGCTAGGGTTACTGAATAGCACAAATGAGTATGCATGTCCCCAGATCCCACCGTGTAGGCACAGAACTGTATTGGTGTCCACAGAAGAGGTAGCTGACATGAAAGGGAGGTGTATCTGAGGACTTGTAAGTTCATTGCAGCTCAGCTGTGCCTGTTTGAGTGGTGCTCTACTGAGCAGGGGGGTGTGTACACTGACTGCTGAGCTTTTTTTACCTTTGTGGTGCATGTTTCATCAGGTTTGAGCTTGTTTGCGTGGCACACCACCATGCTGAGCATGACCTTTCATTGGGGTAGGTACACTGAGTGTTGAGCACTGTTTACCTTCACTGCATGTGTTTGCATGGCACGCAAAAGTGCTGAGTGAGGAAAACTGTTCAAAACAAAGAAAAAAAATTGGCTGAGAAAGTCAATGATATTTTAATTACTGAAGACCCCTGTTTCACTTAAACTAGGGCTATTAACAGTCCTTAATGATGTACTTGGCAAGTGGAATGCACCATAGGTAGCTAATCACACATGTCCATCTACAGCAAAGCACTATGAAGGTTGCATATACCCACCAATCTGATTTCACCCCCATACTCTGCACCAGCGGAGTATAGACTGGGAGTTTTAACTGAAGGAATGCGAGGGGCTGCTGCAGGTCTGCTACATATGTATGTGCTAGATGGTGAGGTCACTGCTGCTGTTGCTGCTGCTGACTATAGGCCTAGACTGATAAGGAGAAGAGTGTTGAGGTCCAGAGTAACCTTCCAGGAACTACATGATCTGGAGATTGTAGAGTGCTACAGGGTGGATAGGAACACACTACAAGAACTCACTGAGCTCTGCCAACTCCAACTCAGACCCAGAGCCAACAGAGGGGAACCCATCTCAGTGGAAACAAAGGTATGTGTAGGTCTTAGGATACTAGCTACAGGTACTTTCCAAAGTTGAACTGGGGACAGGATGGGGTCTCACAGGCATCAGCATCCAGGGTACTCCACCAGTTCCTGGATGCCTTGCTACAACATGCCAGTGAGCACATTTATTTTCTCCTCACCCCTGAGGCAAGGCCCAGCAGTATGCAACAATTCTACCATGTAGCACACCACCTTTATGTACTGCGTGCCATAGATTGCACTTATGTACACATCAAAGCACCACCCAGTGAGGAGGGTAGAATCTACATCAACCGCAAGGGGTATCACTCCATTAACTTCCAGGTCATGTGCAATTCCCAGGGCATTATCATGAATGTGTGTGCTGGCAGCCCTGGTAGTTATTATGACTCCCATATGTGGCATGCATCACAGCTGTACCAGATTTCTGCTAGCAGAGACATTCCACATGGCTATTTACTGAGGGATGCTGGCTATGCACTAGAACCGTGGATGATGACACCCATCAGAAATGCACACCCACCCACTGAAGAATGCCATAATGAGACACATAGACAAACTAGGAACATCATAGTGCATGTGTCTGGGTTGCTGTAGTCACTATTTTAGTGCCTCAATATATCTGGTGGAGCCCTGCAATACTCTCCAGCCACATGTGCACACATGTTCTCAGTATGTGCCATGCTACAAAATATGATCCTGCGGAAATAGCTGCAGTAGGATCAGCAAAGGAAAAGGATACACAGCCCCACCAGTGCCTAAGTCACCGCAGCCACAACCACAGGGGGAAATCTGTGGAGGAAGCCCCTGACGTTGCCCCTGTAGGCAGACATAGGCATGCTCATTATACCCTGCCTTTGGCCAAGAGACAATGCATAGCACATGCACTGACAACCTAGGGCCCTAGAGACTGACACGTGAATCCGACTTGCATACATATTAGTAAAAATGATGCCAGACATAATGTGTACCTAACCATGTATTGGCTGTGTACTGAATGTATCAGACAGAGTCAACCCCGAACTAAAGGTCTGTCAACTGCTGCATTGGCAAGGTAAGTCACACATCTAATCATCAGTTGTAAGGGGTACTATCATATGGTAGCATGTGTATGGACCTGCTGCATGTATGCAAGGGAATATATTGGACTACTGGGCTACCTGGGTAAATCTAACAGCCACTTGGGACAACAGGTACTCTATCCAGTAGTATGTGCTCCATAATATGCACTAGGCCACATGGCTGAAAAGTTCACTACATTATTCAAGGGAAATGGCAAACAATGGTGTCACACAACAGTTGCACAACTGTCTATGACAGCAGACAATGGGCTGGCCGTCCCCCACCACCAACACATCAGTGTACCCATATAACTGCCTTAACACTTCTTCAGCCCATCACAAAAAAAAAAAAAACAAACAAACTGCTGAGTTCAACAAACTCCTAAAAGAATACTTAGCAAATCATTGGCTCTGCTCCTGCCATTATCCAGGCTAATAACACCCTACCACCCCTTACCCTTCCACCCTCCCACAATATTAGTCCCTGTTACATCCTCTTGAACCTACTGTTCTTACCCACTCAATTAACTGCAAACTTCCATTGTACCTTTGCTCTCAACTGGACATCAAATAATATAGGAGAACAGTCTGTTAATATACATTTTCTTTAATGTATACACTGTATCTTAACTAGCAATAGCTGTATGGTGAAATTTCAATTGCCTCTCCCTAGCTGTCTTTCTGTCGAGTTAAAGTCTAATGCTTTAAATGTATGAGTCTGAACCATGACCATGTTGTAATTTAGTTGTAAGTTAGCTTCTTAGCTACTCCTGTATCACCTCTAATATGTATTGCACTTAACTTCTTATTTGTTAAATGTTGGAGCTTTTCTCCCCAGGTCTCCACTGAAAACAGGCTTCTGGCCCAGTCGGACACTACCCGGTCAACAAATGAAATAAATAAAATAAATAAACAGTAAATCTGCAATGATATAACAGTAGACCAGCAAATTCCAGGGCTGTGACATAGAACCTGGCCACACGTTCTATGTGTCAAGTAATGCAGGAGGGACATGTATATCTGTATGCTGTTGATTGTGTGATGAATGATGCATCCCTGTCTGGCAGCCTGTGTGGCTCAGTAGGCTAGGGACATTAGCATGGGTGATGGTCTTGATGGTTTGAATCTGGCAGTATCCACATCTTCCACATGTGAGGTGGTTGTTTGGTGGTATGCCCACAGATTTTCATATCCCTCAATCTGTTACTGCATGAAAGCTGGACAAAACCAAAGAGAATGGGGGGACAGAGGGCCAAAACTAGAGACAGACATCAGATGCTCTGATTCACCTAGAAGATAGCTAGTATGAAAGCAGTTTGCATCAGTACTGCATACCTGAAGGATATAAACTCCAGCACTCAAATGTTTGTCTTTAGTTAGTACTATTCACTGACTGCCTTATACAACATTTTGCTGGAACACCACAAATGTATGAGGAACAGGCCAGACATATGGGGTGAAATGTTGGACATTATGAACAAACATGTATAGTGAGAGGCATACCTCTCAGCTGTACAGATTTTTGCAGAATGGCCAGATTTTTGCCTCATATTTTTGGTCCTTTTTTAATAAAATTGTGGTTTTCTGGCAAATTAGTGGCAAATCATTAAAGACTGAAGTTAAAAAATAATGACAGGCATTTGAGTTTCAGATTTCATACCCTTCAGAAAATTCATGCTAAAGCAAAACCTGTTATTCTATCACCTTTATACATTTGCAAGTGCAATACTAAATAGCTGTCATTATTTTTGGGCTTTTGTCATGATTTTTTTAATGGCTTTGTCCAGATTTCTTGCAGTAAGAAGTTGAAAGGTATGGTGAGATGTATGCAGACTGTCACCCTGTTTGATGTGTTACATCATGTACTCCAGTCACATATTAATTACAGTACACAGCTAGGGAATTCCATAGACTATGTCAGGGAAGTGCTGTACTGCTGAGACAGGTGCAGCTTCCAATGTCTGTAGCACAGAAAATCCTGGCCTGAAGTGCAGGTAGCTGTGGCCTGAAGTCACCTTGTAAATACTGACAGTCCCACTGTGCATGCTCCTACACTTATCTAACCTGAGGACAATTCTGCTGCCTCTTCCTCACAAAGACCTGCTATGTGGAAATACATCTGTACATACAAACAGTTACCTCTACATATCTGTCTGACCCTATCCCCCTCCCACATGTGCAGTGTATGTATCAGTATGGACCCCATATGCATATAATAATGCTATATATCTACAGAGTTCATATACATAACATACACACACAGCAAAATTTATAGACACATCCATGTTATACACACACACACACACACATATATATATATATATATATATATATATATATATATATATATATATATATATATATATATATATATATATATATATATATATATATTTATATATATATTATAGATAGATATGCAGAGCTGTATGGATTTCACCACATACCATCGGAATGCTGATGTTATCTGCACGCGCCCATCAAAACAGTTGTCCTAAGAAACCAAACCAAGGCCGCAACAGTGTATAATCCTCCCACCCACAGACACCTGTGCCTGTGAAATGTCACCTTGTAGACAGATACAGCTGAGCAGGTATTGCACTGTACAATGGTTCAACACATGCCTTGGACAGGTCATATTGTTCCTGGCCATATGTTTGCATATGTAACTGCAACCAGCCACATATGGCCATACTGCTAACTGTATACACATAGCAGGGATAGTGACAAGTACCCCACTCCTAGGACAAAAGATACAATAACAGTACAAAGCAATATCACACTTCAGGCCACACATGTCTAACACAAGGCTACTTTGCATACTCCAGAAGTACTGTGCCTGCAATCACATATACAGCAGCTGTAACCAGTACACTTGCAATAAATGCTGTGAGCTATAATGTGTAACTGTAGATAGATATGGGCTCTAATCTCACATCAGCCATCTGTGTGTGTGTGTGTGTGTGTGTGTGTGTGTGTGTGTGTGTGTGTGTGTGTGTGTGTGTGTGTGTGTGTGTGTGTGAATATATCCCCATGCAGCACTATGGCCAAGCCCATATGGACTATCTCTATGTAATGGTTATGCATTTATGGCCCTGTAACTAGCTGCTAGCCTCTATATCACCCTCCTCTACAAAGCCTGCTGATGTCATCCACCTAAATATTGCTGGCTGACAATCTCATATCAGATAAACTCTGTGGTGCATGTGATATGCACTACAAATTGTAGTGCATAATTGCAGATAGGTAGGGGTTCCAATCTCACCTCAGCCACCTGTGTGTGTGTGTCTGTGGCACATGCAATAAGTGCTGTGAGCTATAATGTGTAATTGTAGATAGATAGGTGCTCTAATCTCATATCAGCCATGTGTGTGTGTGTGTGTGTGTGTGTGTGTGTGTGTGTGTGTGTGTGTGTGTGTGTGTGTGTGTGTGTGTGTGTGTGTGTGTGTGTGTGCAAATATATCCCCATGCAGCACTACAGACAAGCCCGTATGGGCTATCTTTCTGCAATGGTCATGCATTTTATGGCCCTCTTACTAGTTGCTGGCTTCTATATTACCCTGATCTGCAAGGCCTAGTGATGTCATCCACCTCAAGAGAGCTGGCTGACAATCTAATGCCAGATAAACTCTGTGGCACATGGGATAAGTACTGCAAGTTATAGTGTGTAATAGTAGAAAGGTAGTGGTTCTAATCTTACATCAACCAACTCTGCATGTGTAAATATATCCCTGTGTAGTGCTACAGCCATGGTCTTTTGAGCTATCCTCATGCAATGGTTATGTACTCTTTGGGGCTGTGACTAGTTGCTGGCCCTAAATTGCCCCTCTATACATAATCATAACCGATGTCCGCCACCTGTCTGACCTGGACACAGGATATTTGTAGATGTATCAACTCCATCACCACACCTTCCAGATTTGTAAGTTCAGAAAACCCAGGTGACATGTAGCCAGGGTAGTAGAACTTATCACAAAGTATGAATGTATGAATATGCTGACTGCCCCCATTGTCCCTGATAGACTGTTCTACACATATGCATCTAGGGTACCATGCACATATACTGCCATACCTTGCTGATGTCATATTTATGCTGTGCTGCCACCCATCCTGTGCTGCTGTATTGCCACCATGTGTCTATAGTTTATCACCTCAGACCCCTGGAACAGAAACATACACGGGTTTGTGACACAATTGTCATTCTGTAACACTACTGTCAGTCGAACATCATGTAACATAGATACATGAAGTGTGATGTGCAGTCATGACACATGCCAGCATACAGTACCTGTTGTGGCCCACAACAAGAGGCATGGCAAAACAATACTGTACGACACAAGTACATGTCAAGTGATATAGACACCCTGTGCATTAAACACATAGTAGCATTTCCCTGCATCAATTCCACAGATAGCAGGGATGTTGCCCAGTTATCATCACATGCACAGAGTGTGGTGTGGGGGTGCCAGAGACCTAGGCCATGCCAAACAGTTGACAGCATGTGTGTGAGTCAGGAGGGGTTTAGGTTAGATGGGCCATGGCATGGTGCAGTGTGTGTCTGTAGGTGACATGCATGTGACAGTGGTGTTTGAGTGTGTGCATGTACACAGTCAAGCCCAGGGCTAGCCCTACACATGTGTATGTTGTACAGCTGTGGACCATACAGAGTAGAGTGGACAGTTCACCATCTCCAGCCAGAAACATGGGAACTGGCTCTGCTAGGAGTAGCACTGGCATCACCGTGCCCAAGGTCAGATGCAGTGCTAATACCTGATGGTGACTGCAAAATACTGGGGCTGTGCCCCCACGGGACCACCCAGGACCACATGCGTATGGCCTGCCACAGCATGGTGTGGACAGCATACTTCCCTGTGTAGCACTAGAGGTACTGCCACTACAGGAGCGTGACTTTGCACTGCCATGTGGACTCTCACCAGATGGTGTTGCTGACCTACGTCCATGTGTCTGATGGCCAACTCCAACCAGATGTTCCAGCACAGACAATGTGCAGGCCAAGACACACACTGTCTCAGCCCACTGTCTGTCCACTGCATCAGTGAACCAATCCAAGGTGTCACCAATGCAGTGGAGGCAGTCCCAGATGTCAGACTGTGCTGCATCCATATCCCTAAGCATCCATCTGGTGTTGCATTCAGAATGTGCCTGTGGCTCCATAATGGCCCATAACATGTGCCAAGTGACCCATGATGTGACAGCTGTGACAGGTAGTGGATGGGCAGCAGTCCTACTATGAGCTCCCCTCTCAATCTGCCTGTGTGGGACCTCACCAGGTCTCTGGCTATGGCCATTGTCTGCACTCACTTGCACCATAGTTGCCACACTGTCCAGTGCAATGAGACCAGCCTCTGACTGTCCAATATCTGTGGCCTCTGTGGAATAGGTATGTGTGGGAATACTGACTGTGTGCAGTGACAATGGGGGCAGAAGAGGGATGTCAACCTCTGGGACAGATAAAGCCCCCAGCAGCCTTACCTGTCCCTCACTATGGCCACCATCATCATCAGACTCCAATGAGAAACTGACATCGGGTTATGAAGGGAACAGACTCCAACCCCCCAGGTCACCTATGAAAACCAAAACAAAAGCAGTACATTACTACCTGCACTTTTATGTATGGTAATCCACACAGAATCATACAAATGAGGATCCACAACTGAATTACCCAGTCAAACATCTTCTCATCAACACTCCCATGCACAACAGACAACCTCACACCAACATGCACAGACAAGTAAAACCCTTTATAACATGCACATCAGCCACATCCAGGTAAAGTAGCTAGTACAATCTGCCTATCAGGTATGAAATATGACGCTGACACTCTATATGATAGACCTACACATAAAACCCAGTACACCTGTCTTGAGAATGATATGCCAGTACTAGTGTCACTGCCTCAGGTATGTAGCATTCCCCTTTTGTGTTTGAATAGGCATCTTGGTGTAATTGCCTCATGTATACCAGGCTGTGTAGCTACTCATAACTATAAGTGCAGACGTGTCAATGGTTATTCAAATACACATCTGTGACTAACCAATCTATGAACTGTAGTTATCTGTTCAAGAATGGAACATACAAATATTTTAGTCTGGCAACACAGCATTTGTATATAGGGCAATATGGCAGCCCTTAATTTCATAGGGTATATATGATCCATAAAAAGCTGTATCACACTTACCAGGTACAGGACCATGGACTTGGGCCACTATTAATGGACCTATAAAAAGGTGAGAGAGCGGTATTGTCAGCATCACCAAATGTTGCAGCACTACAAGACAATATGTGCAAATATCCACATGTATAGTACTTACTTTGATACTGGCTGGATTGCTGACATTCTGAGTATGTGTGCACAATTGTGCATAAACCCTAAGTCCCCCAATGCAAATAGACCTAACACCCATGTACAGGTATATACAACCTGCCACAATGACTGATACAGTATTACACTGGTGAACACAGTCTGCTTACCTGGATGCTCCTCTGCTGTGGACCCTGTGGCACCCACCTCCATGATGTATGGTGTGATGGATGACTGGGAGCTGTTGTGTGTTCCTAGGTTCACCAGGAATTCCTCTGTGGCTGTGAATGGATGGTCTGTCACAGGACCTCCACCAGTGGTAGCAGGATCACTGGCAACATCAGCTGCCCTTTGTCATGCGCTATTCAGCATGTCTGTGGCCCAGTGTTGGACCTGCTCATAGGTCCTGTCCTGTTGGCCAATCTGATTGACATCCTGCACAAGGTCTGCCCACAATGCTGCCTGCTGCTCCCGATTATGTCTCCCCTTGGAAAACAAAAGATCAGATGATGCTGTCTCAGTCCATCAGCTATCATGTCATTTTCTGCCTCTTAGAAGGGGGTATGTCTTCAGTGGTACAAGACAACAAAAGGGGAACACGTTACAGGACCAGATACATAATCATCCACTATGTACAGATCCAGCAAACCCATAAAGGCCTGCACTCCCAACTGCTCCCTCGCACACCATACCCCACAGTCTGATAGCAGTCTATGTGTGTGGACACCACCAAGATAGTAGCAATACTGGGGTATGTTCCTGTGTGCCATGACAAATTCTGCTGTATGTTCCAACACCCAGCAGTGCAATCCACTGTGATTTGTCTCCTTTGGGAAAACTCCCACTAATATGTCATATGGCTACTGCTAGACAATTAACAATGTGCTATTACAACAACTGTACGGGGACAGTCCAGCAACAACAGTGTGTCACAATGACTGAATACTATGTAACCCTGCTATAGTATATGTTCCCTGTAGGCATCAAACCTCTCAACTATACAGATGTTTGCAGAATGTCAGGATGTTTGCCTCATAGTTTTGGTCATTTTCGCACAAACTTGTAGATCTCTGACAAATATTTAAACACTGTCCCTGAGTTTGGGCCTTTGCCCCCCCATAAATTATTGATTTGTCCTGGTTTCATGCTGTAAGAGCTTGGCAGGTAGGTTAGGCATAGCCATCAACCAAACAGGGACATATGTCAACAGAAACAGGGACTTAGCCTGAGTACATCAGGGGCATTCTATGACACTTTTTAAATGTTAAAACTATGTATGTGAAACAGTGACTGAATGAGGGGGATGAGTTAGAGTACATCATTTGACATTACAGGAGTGTACACCCTTACTCATTGTCACAATGTATTATGTGTAATCCACTAGCATTCCTTCAACAGCCAACTGTTGTAGGAGGGATTGACAGGGACAGAGCTGAGATGTGACTGTAGGTGTAGGACAGCAGAGTATCACTGCCACATCATTACCATAGATCTAAGACAGGCTTACTGTTATAAATTCTATTCCCCAAACCTCCATCCTCCCATCCACATCCTGTTATATGGAGAAATCTATTACATGCCAGCTGGAGTGCAATACTCCTTTTTAGAACTTTGCTTCTGTTATACTTTTCGAAATCTGCTCTCCGTGTGAGTTAAGTTTCAAACAGAGCTGTACCCAATAATAAGCTGCTTGCTTTTTTTAAGGTACTAATCATTAGCAGGTAATTGCCTCTGTACCAATTCATGGCTTAGAATTGCTAATTGCAGCAAAAACATCTAAATTGCACTATCATTGGCCAATGACATGGCACCTCAGTGCAATATATAAGGCCTTCATATAGACCTGGGCCCCTTTCTTAGTTGTTAAGATGGACATCACTGAGGCCTGGAAAGTACAGCATCACAGAGGGTAGGTACCATAACTGTCAACTGCAGAGATATATGGAGTATGTCCACAGTTTTGCCTCATATGTGTGGTCAGTGTGCTATGACATAGTGGTCATCTGGCAGTTCATTGGCAAACATTGTAGGTTGAGGTCAATAAAGAAAGAGACACATTTGAGTGTCAGATTTCATACCCATCAGAATATGCATGCTAATGCATTAGCTGTTATTCTATCAACCTACTATCTTTGTAGGGGCAATCCATTACACATGTCCCTATCTGTGGGCCTTAGCCCCCCCCCAATAACTATGGCTGTGTCTGGATCCCTTGTTCTAGAGGGTTGGGAGGTATGGTAAGTCTGTAGCAGCTAACTTTACATATAGCTGTGTATGCTACAGGCTGCTGCAGCCTAGTGCACATGTGGACACTTTGGAGGACAGCAAGCTGTACATGTAACTGTTACAGCTGTGGTAGCCCTGTCATTACAGCAGAGCCAGGGTAAAAGTACCCTGTACAGTCCAATCGACGCATATGATTAAGGTACATCTGTTATGCAACGATGCCAATAACAGAGTAGTAGGCAACATATAGTTAGGCTATACAGATATGTGTAGTGTATCCCTACCTGCAGGCCTCTGACTTGCAAAAGTGGGTAGTAGTTCTTTAACTAGCAGTAACCTGAGCAGATTAGGATTGCATGACTCAGTCATTACTCGCTGTCTTCAAAATAATTTAATTGAACTGCTAAACAAAAATGGATTTGAACACAGTACTATGTGTGGCAAAATGTACTGTATACGAGGCATTTAACAGACTGCAGCACTGAGTCACTGCAAAACTTGTGTATTTGCAAGATATATGCACACATATACAGGCTGTGAGAAATATTTATATATCCATCAGTATATGAATGGCTTTATATGGCTGTATTTCTGCACCAGGGTCCCAGTTGTACATATACTTTACCATTGCTGCCTTAGCAGGTGTCTTTCCACAAGTTGCTGATAAAAGGGCACATATACCTATTATCACAAGCCTCACTTACATCCATTATTATGTATTTGGCTATCTACTGGCATATTATTGCACCAGAGTCCAAGGTACACTTCCATTTTTCCCTTTAGTTTTTATTTCAGTTACATGCCTAATGACTGTAACTGGCAATCAGTATGTTTTGCTGGAAACATTTGTTTTAGATCAGATCTGTGTAGTTGGTAGGTTAATGCAGTGGGCTGTATATGAGATGGGCCTTGGTTCAAAACTTGGCAGAGGTGCTCATTTTGTACTTGTGTATAACAATGTAATAAACTCATTTAATCATTAAAGCACAGTGATGTGGTGCGCCACACTGCACCACTTTGCTTAGCTCTGTACAAACCCAAGCTAAAAAAATATAATGAAAAGAAAGAAGGGGTGATAGGAAAGTGGTGAAATTGGGGTAAGCAGGGGAAAAACATAATGAAAGGCAGCTAGGGATGTGCAGGAAGGGTGTAGGAAAGACCCATAGCTATCCATATCTTATACAGAAACAGTAGTGTATTTTGACAGATTTTGTAAATTAATTTGGACTCTCAAACACCAGAGAGAGAGGGGTCAGGGCAACATAACTGTATTGTCAAGCCAATTATACCAGATTAGTGGTGTCCAGTGGACAAATGTCTGACATGGAGAGCCATGTGTGGGGAGATAATTTTTTTTTTGGGACTGGTGTTAATTTTTTTTTAAGTGAGAGTGGAATGTAGAGGAATGGACATAGTTATATGTAGGGAGGTAAGTTGGGTAGAAGAGAATGAATTTGAAGACAGACAAAACAGAAAAGACAGCAGACAGGGGTGGTGTTTGACACATGAGGGGGGTAAGCACCTTGGACGGGGAGGGGGTTGTGGAACTTAGCCGCATGTGCCTCCAGATGGTGGCAGCATGTCCCATGACCCCACCCATGGGACAGTTGACACTGCTCCTTCACTGACCTGTGGGTGGCTATGCTTGAGGCTAGGCATCAGGGTGAGCCTGCCCTACCAGTTCGGCCAGTGTGCTCACAATGTGGAGCAGGCGGTGTTCATAGCTCCAATGAACAATCCAGTGTACCATGACTGGCAGTTGATCCTGGGTGACTGCAGCCCCTCCACCACTGCTTCCAAGGGGAGTCTGGGCCCCTCCCATGAGGCAGTTCCACCCGATGCTCCAGGTGGTACAGGTGCAGCTGAGGGGGCAGCACCGGCCTAGGTCTCAGATGTGCTAGGATCTGGTGCCACAGCCAGTTTAGGCAAGGTAGGCAGATCACCAGGAACTAGTCTACCCCGGCATGCTGTGGTAATGGATGTATAGCAATAAGTACAGGCTAGTTATTAACAAAACATTGTTAGTAATAACAGCATGGTAGAACATTGGAAGTAATGCAATTATATATCAATACTAATTATGTGAAACACAACAATAAGTAACAGAAAGTTTGTATAACAGTATGCCAGTAACAGTTACAGCATAAGGCCAACGAATAGGTAATTTAACAAGATTTGTTAATATGCATACATTATAATACATAACAATAACACATGCCTCAAAATACAGTTAATAAAACAACATATCTTTATGGTAAACCATAACCAATAAATAACAGTAATAAATAAATAAATAAATGAAGATAAGGGGTGGGGAGATAGAGAAAAATCACTCTTTTAGTGACATTGTTGCTTAGTTCCATGACAACAGTACTACTATCTACTCTATAGGTCTGTATTGTCTTATGTTTGCATTGAGTACAAGTCTCCTGTAGCTGATGTATCACATACATACCTCTCAAGCTATATGCATGGAACACTATGGGCCAAATGGTAACAACTGTGGGTAGACACCTACACAGAACATTTTCCTATATGACTACCACAGATACTGTGCAATCTAGGTACTCATTGTCATGGTATTCCTATAACAGGCGGATTATGCACTATTAATTACATAATGTGAAATTGTGACACTTGAGAGACATGTATGTGCAAAGTACAAACACTAAACAACAGTCATGGCTTGATTGGTAGGCATAAGAATAGATCCCAGTAGCAGTGACTGTGACTGCAGCAACTTTTAACAGACACTCCAGGCATACAACCATACCAGGATTACACATATTATTTCTGACTGCACATTGCTGAGTTTTCACATTCTTGCTAATGATTTCAACAGTGTGGGAAATCTAAACACACAATTCTTGACTCATAATATGGGCTACCTCACCCATTTACCTATAGTTCCTGTGGAGAAAGAATTTGTGAGCATTACATGGCTGCTACTGTGATATTTAGTGCTACCTAGCAGTGGATTCGAATCCTAGTCTGTGTGTGGCAAAATGTACTATATACAGAACATTTAACAAGCTGAGCTCCTGAGTCACTGCTGATTACTAACTGACTGATATTTGCCTAGAGCTTAACTGGAACCAAAATATGACCTGGCAGTACTAATACAGTGTTATACTAGACTGCAGTGACAGTAGAACACACATGCTTGAAATAAAAGAATAACGCAGATAGTAGGTACGGTATATATCAGTCTAACAATGCTGGAGTACATACTTTATTGTTAGTGGCTTGAAATATCTGTGAAGGCAACAAACAATATCAGATCATGGAGTGGGCTACTTCTCCCATATTCATAGATTCATAGATTTCATAGATTAGTACTAAGCTAACTGCCCTTCCGAGCCATTTTAAGCCTAGCCAATTATCCCTTGTGAGACTCAAACCCTGCACCTTGTGTTTGTAAGGTAAACACCTTAACCATTAGGCCACCCTCCCACCCTATGCCTTGTTTACCTGATGTTTGTGGATGAAAGAGCATTCTGTGAGCAATATTGAGCCAGAGACAGCTTTGAATGGTACTATATGTTTTAAACAATACAACTGGCAGGCATTAGATTTGCATTCTACAGCTACTACACTGCTATACTTGACTGCAGCACCTTACCTTACAGACTCAATGCATACAGCTCTACTGCAATGGTTACAACAAGACAATCCTGATGTACACCATTTTCCTTTGTGTTAATGGTATTGATTCAAGTTTTATTGCAGAACAGTTGGCATTATTTATTTCTTGCAAAACAGCTCTAATTCCACAATTATTGTACTACAGACTTTATTGTACATACTTTAATTCAGGTACTGGTATTGTTTCATGTTTTTATTGCACAACAATTGGCATTATTCATTTCTTGCAAAACAGCTCTAATTTTACAATTAATACACTATAGACTTTATTGTACATACTTCAACGCAATTACTGGTATTGTTTCATATTTTTATTGCACAGCAGTTGCCATTACTCATTTCTTGCAAAACAGCTCTAATTCCACAATTATTGCATACAGACTTTATTGTATATACTTTAATGCAGTCACTGGTATTGTTTCGTGTTTTTATTGCACAACAGTTGGCATTATGCATTTCTTGCAATACAGCTATAATTCCACATTTATTGCACTACAGACTTTATTGTATATACTTTGATGCAGTTAATGATTTACCCTTTCTTGCTTATTTCTCTACAGTTAGCATAATATATCTGTACTCACCACATTCACAGCACAACCTGGCCAGGTGCCCAGCATGCAACTCGACATTGTGAGCCCTCTCCTCTGCAGCTGTTGGGAGAGAAGCACCTCATTATGCATACCAGTTTTGCAGACATTCAGATTAGATCTTGGTGAAACAGAAGTAAAAATACTTACATACTTGTGAGGGATTCCCTGCCTGAGCTTCTTGGACCCAGGTGTCCAACAGATCCCATTTTGATGTTTCAGGTTGTCATGGTGGTGACGACACTACTCATCTGTGTATAGGATACCAGTAACACTGGTGAGTTGTCTGGCCAGCTGGTCCCAGGCCTCTGCCTTACACTCCAAGCCCTGCAAACCTCCCTGCAGCAGCCGGTCATCATGGTTTTAACTAGGAGTGCAACCATGACCATGGACTCCAGAATGGATCAACGCTGTGCCTGACCGCTCACACCTTCATAAACATCAGCCCTCATTACCCTTCAGAGACAGAACTCCAATGTGTTCTGCTGTATTCTTGTCAATTGGGCTTAATGTTGGCTGTTTTCCCACCCTTACATGTCACTGGGGAACATTCAAAAAAGTGCTGCATCGCTTAACAGCATGCAAACCAGCCAAGCAGTGCCAATCAGTGCATAAACATTGGTAGCTGCTATCATGTTTATGCGGTGTTAGCAGTTCTCAGCAGAGCTTAGCAGAGCACAACAGAGCCATATGTTAAATTAGTCTGCAAAATGTTTATATTAAAATTAGATACTTATTTGCCTTCCATGTATTCAAACCTGGACCTACTAAACATAGAGCTGTGACTTCATCCATAAAGCTACATAGATATTCAGCCATCAGGTGTACCTTTACATATAACATTGAGCTACCTATAAGCAGTGCTGTGCACTGTGCCATGGTATGCAAACACACTCAGATACGGTTAAACATACATTTAAATAGATAATTAAATCCATCCAGTTTCTATTTTTAGATGTCTGGCAGTTGTCTGCTATGTTATCTTTGGATGTTGCTTAGCATTTTTGCACTCCACACCATCCAAACATGTATTTTTATTAAAAAAAAAAAAAAATTAGATAACACACTGAAGGACAATCTGTGGAGTCTGTTACTCATCTGTGGGCAAGGTTAGCACTACACCTCTCCCTACACAGATTCAATACCTGTGTTTCTCATCTGTCCCTTAGCAGCATGCCATCATTAATATGCATGAAGCACTGCCAAGGGGGAATCATGCACAGAAACACTCTAACTTTCCCTGTAGACTCTACACTGTGCCTACACAGATTTTATTAAATCCTGAGGTTAGGGTATTAACCCATTTTTTTTTTATCTTACCTTTAAAATCTACAGCATCTCGTGCAAGACAACCAACAACAAGTGATTCTGTTTTGCTCCTGGTGAGAGAAGGACAATAGGGGCATTTTAATAAATGCTAATTTTACTGTTATGATTGACATATTACAATAACTTTAGATAATTGTGTAAAGTTGACATTTGTAAATGGAAAATTATTACATCAGCAGTGAAAATGATTAGTGATCACTGAAAAAACTCATTTAGTTTGGTGTCATTTAGTGATTGTGAATTACATATAGTTGAAATTCAGTGCTTTAATTTTGATGTACTTAAGTGGTAAGGATGGATTGTTGGCTGAACTTACATGGGTTTTCACTGGGAGATTTCTGAATGCCACTGAAGAAAGAAAAATAACAATATAATGACAATATAATGAATACATGACAATGGTCTGGGCTAAGGGAAGGATGAATCTGTTAACAAAGTGAATGTTTTACTGTTCTGAATGTATTTAGGATACTGCAGACATTAGTATAGCGCAACTATACTTGGATGGACAGAAAATGTGCATATATAAATAATTATGGGGTTTGTGTTACTTAACTTTTTATAGAGGGATGACAGACACACTCTCATTATTGCATTGTTTGACTGATGATTATATCAAAAAGTTTTTTTGTGTATGGCTGTGGCATATGTTTTCATATGCAGTTTGTTTGTTTCTTTTGGCTTTTCCCGGTTAGGGGTCGCCACAGTGGAACTCCGGTCCGCTAATGATTGGCAGTAGATTTTGATGTGCTGGCTTGCCGGGCCTAATGCACAACCTTCAATGAAGGAATGCCCATTCACGCATGTCGCCAGACAGAAGACGCTCTAACTGAGAATCGAACAGGCAATGTCTAACTGTGAGGCGACAATGCTACCGCAGCACCACCATGATGCAAAACAATGGACCAAGGCAGAGAAAGGACATCTTCTTCTATGAGAAACACTTCATCCTTGTGGCAACCATTAGGACATATGGTAAATGTTTGTTTGGTAAATGGGGCCCAAACAAGCTGTGAGGGTAAAGGTCAGGAATCAAATTGTTCTGGACATTAATGCAGTTGACGCAAGAACAGGACAAATGATATGGTAGGACATGCTAGAAGCAAGACAAGGCAGCATGCCATTACATGTTCCAGCACTGAGGGGGTGAGTGATCTAACAATTATCCCTTTAACACCAGATGAGGTATAACTCATCTCCATCTAGCATTAGAATTTTCAGAGGTGCTGTGGACACTGGATATTACCAACTTTAACTTTCTCACTGGTGTCATACTTATGGGACAAGTGTATATCTAACATCACCTGGAAAAAAAAAGAGAGAGAGAGAAGTCTGAGTGGGGGGGGGGTGGAACAAAACAAAGACAAGGTTGTTTTGTATTCACTAATACATATTATCATGAATAATTATTTAATTCCAATAGAAAAAAGAAAAAGAAAAACATTTTTTTACTTACCGACAAGTTGATCTCTGAGCATCATACCATGCAAGAAGAGGTGGGAGAGCCAACTACTATGTCAGATAAGGGAATCATGTGCACTGCCAGGATACTGAGCAGAGACATTGGTGATGCACCCCCATGCGTCACACATTACCTGGTAATGCATGGAATAGTAGCCCTTCCTAATGTGATGTTGCTCAACCCGTGGACGAGAAGGAACCATAATTGCAACATGGGTGCAATCTATTGCACCAGGTACCTCAGGGAAATGTTCTACCCCATAAAAGACATTCATAATCTTGACTCAGTATTAAGGTAACACCAGAAAATAGATATACTGATCCACAAGTGTTGAGTGCATTCACAGACTGCTAAAGTATCTTCGAAGCAGAAGCCTGTCAGATACACAGTGTGTCCCAAGTCTGTCTCTGGAAGGTCCCTGAGGCAAGTATAGTGTGTGATATATGTACCTTATTAGTCACAGCAATAGGAAGTTCCAGTACCCCTGTGGGGGTAATATAGACTCACTAAGATGCTTATAATATTCTTGTCCATGTGAAACCTGTCTAGTATCTACTGAATGTCAAAATTATAATCAGTTACTCTTTGCTTATATCTCCACCTTCATGACTAGTGAGTGCCTCTGCGTTCAAGCAGTTTTGACTCAGCCAAGACAGGAAGTTCAGAGTAGGAAAAAGCAAGACTAGTAGCAAGTGACAGTATCTTTAAAGATGACATAGGTGAGACTTCTCTTTATATAATGTACCTGCAGACCCATGACTGGTGATGAGACCTGCTGGAATGATGGTTAAGGTCTTCCTCTCCCATGCACAAGGTACAAGGTTCAGTCCTGACCTCCTGCCAATACCTGTTTGGAGTTTGCATGTGCTCCCTGTGTCTCTGTGGGGGTTCTGCCCACCTCGAAAAAATATTTCATCTCAAACTCACCAAAGAATGGAGCTGTGGGCAGCAGCACAGATGCACAGACTCTCCACAGTGTCCTGTAGGAGGAAGAATAGTATAAACCAACCATTTTGGCCATCTATTGTGGTGCACAGTACCCTCATGATAGAAGAACACAGATGAGCCACTTGATGGTAAAAAAAAAAATATGGCATCAGGTGATTCGGTCATATTAATGTTGCCAAATGGGTATGTGTATTTGCTGGTGATAAGCAAGTTGACCTGACCTTTGCCAGGAACCCATGGTAATGGGGAAGGGGTATGTGTGTCCACTATAAACCTGGTTCAATAAGCTACTGGTTGGCTGGTGTCCAGTAACCCAGTTTGGGTTACCTGATAGTACTGTTGGGCAAAATTTGGATGCAAAATCAATTATCCTGCAAAACATGAACTAAGAACAGCTACACTAATAGGACAGAGCTTGAAAGCAGATGACATGATGGTACAGAGAAGGCTGGAAATCCTATGTATCCAATATAAAAGATAGAAGGGCATTGCAGCAAAGACACTTGGCTTAGGCTTAAGATCCAGAATCCACTACTCAGGAGAACAGGAGTGAGAATAGTGGTGAGAGACAGGTTTCAGAAGGCTGTGAGGGGTGTCATCAGAATTAGTGACAGACTCATAACAATCAGACTCCAGTCTAATGATGGCACTATTCATAATCTCAGACTATGCCCCACAGCAGGGTTGTGATATTGAAGAAAAGAGTGCATTAAGACAGCAGTTGCAGGATCTGCTAGATAAAGCAGGACAAATGAATGGTGTTGATAATGGGTACTAGAATGCACATACTGGGACAGACAGAACATGATATGGGTGGGCAACAGGAATAAAGAAGGAGAAGCCATTATAGACTTCAGTCTGGCAAATGGCTTGAGAGTAGCTAACACATGGTTCAAAAAGAGGAACAAGGACAAGATCACATAAAGTGACCAACATGCAGCTCAAGTAGACTTCCTCTTATTAAGGAAAGGGCATTGGGGTAGCATTAGTGCATGCAAAGCCATCCCTAAGTCAACCACAGCATAAAGCAGTTTTAAGAGAAACCTCTCAGACCAACAGAGACCAGGCTGAAGACCTGGAAGCTGACTAGAGAGAAAGCACAACAACTGAAGGAATTACTCAGGGCTCTAGAACCCCAAGAAGAGGAGGAAATAGGTGAAGTTCAAGAAGAATGGCAGCACCTCAAAATTGCACATGTAAGGACTATAGAACAGATACGTGGCCAAGCCAGGTATAGAAATAAGGTACATAAGGAAAGCTGGTGGTGGAATGCAGATGTCCAGGAAGTCATCAAAAGAATGGAGTGCAGGAAAAGTGGGACATAGAAAAGATAGACCAGAATAGGAAGGAATGCTGGTTGGCAAACAGAGAGTCTAAGAAAGGAGTTGCAAAAGCAACAGACAGAGAATCAGAGAAAATCTAGCAGCTTCTGAAAACTGAGTCAGGAGGTGGCACAAAGAAAGTATATCTGGTTGCAAGGCAAAGACTGAAATATAAAGAAGATAGTCTAATGTCACCTTGATGTCCCTACATAAAATGAAGTGCAATTTCTGCACATAGCTAGTTATATTAAACCTTTAGATTTACAGTCAGCATAAAATCTGGGTGAAAAAAGGTAGTCCAGGGTGGGGTAGTTAAATCTAGCCTCATTGGAAATAAAGTTGCAGGCCTTACATATTCTGCATGGATAAGTCCTAACAGGAATAGAGCCTACAGTAGACATCCGTGTAGATTTATAACACAGTTGTCTTTTCAATGACAAATTATTTTTAAATGTGAACCTGGGTCAATCACCTACAATATATTTAATCCTGTCATCAGTAAGTAGAACTGGCCAGTATTTGTTAACTATATCACATACCTGATGGATGTTATTCCCATATGTCGATGGTAATCTAAGAATGTTGTTACCACCATCAGTCCTGTTAGGAGAAATGCTAATGCTAGATCGATTAAAGAAAGGCTTACCCTTATCATTGCGCATTGCATTAACTTCCTTCAAAGTATTATCAAGAGCATCTTTCCTATACCCCCTTTTCAATAACTCTTTTTCAAGTTTACACGTGGCCTTGTGATATTCATTATCATCTGTGTGTAGTCGTGACATTCTTAAATATTGGCCCTTGTTTATATTATTGAAGACATGCTTCAGATACATGCCTCTATGGTACAGCAATGCATTTTTCCTGCATAATTTCCTAAACAAAGAACTAGAAATGGTACCATTGGCTAATGTTATCTTAGTATCCAAAAATTCTACAGATGTCAATGAATAGTTCAAAAGAAACCTGAAACATTGACTACTGGATTCAAGATATTTTGCAAAGTTCAATAAATCACATATAGAACCCTGCCACAACATAAAAATATTGTCCACACATCTTTTATAGTAAATAAGTTGTGTTGAATGGATAGGAGTACTGTGCACTCCCAGTCAGCCAACACAAGGTTGGCATAGCTGTTAGCACACGGTGTCCCCATCACTACACCTTTTTGCTTAAACAAATTGTCATTAAACATAAAAACATTATTGCATAAAACAATTTCCATTAATGCACCTATACATTCAATATGTTCAGAAGAATAGCTAGTATTAGCCTGTAAAAAACTTTTAAGAGATGTAATTCCCAGGTCATGGGTATAATAGTAAAAAGTGTTTGAATATCAATGGTCGCTAAGATAACCCCTTCAGAAAAGTTACCATGCATTCTAACAAAATCACCTAGGGTGCTTAAAAAGAGCTCCATGTCTTTTAAGACTGTGGTTGCCTCTTTCAATAGTTCTTTAAGTTGGTTTTCAATATAAATAGATATAAATTCAGTTGCCCATCCCATACTCGATACTATAGGATGAAGGGGTGGTTTAAAGAGTGACTTAGGCACTTTCGGCAAACCATGAATAGTTGGTACTAGTGGTTCTGGCACAAGCATGAAATCATATAAATGTCGATCTAATACTCCATCTAATAACATTTCATACAATTGACCATGTATCCCATTAATAATAGATTTTAACCAAGCCTGTAGTGAAAGTATCACTAAGCATCTCTAACATATTTGCTTCATAAGAAACAGTATCCAAAACTACAACAGAGCCCCCTTTATCAGCTGGGCACTTATCTAATGCATCACTCATTCTCAATTGTTTCAGTGCAGAAATCTCATTCCTGGTTATATTGTAAAAATTATTTTTATGAAAATTAAATTCAAACAATTACTTCTCATAGTTCTTACAAAAGTATCAAGCGTTGGTGGTAATTGTGGAACAAACAGACTGGAGCATTTCATGTTGTTTGGAATTGTTAGTTGCCCACCAAATGCTAATTTCAGTGCAATGCTCCTTGCAAAGAGTTTAATGTCTAAAATCACATCTTCTAATTGTACCGAGCTTGAGGGCACAAAACTTAGCCCTTTATCTAACAAACTTACTTGTGCAGAAGTTAAAGTACAGGAATATAAATTGTATACTAGCGTGTTGTCTTCTTCCAATTTGATTACTCCATGACGCATTCATTCTCCAGAGATAGCTTCCACCTCTTGCATCCTTGACTGTAGCTCTGCCCCCTGCCCAGTTGTTGTGGTAGCCTAAATGGGGCTGGAAAATTAAAAAATTCACTGTCTAGGGATATTGCCGTATTAGTATCCTTAGGTCTGGCTACACTAGATGACAAACTGACTCGTTCGTCAATAGGAGCATGCAAAACTGTAATATTAGGAATCTCAATTGATGTAACATGTTCATCAGTTTATAAAGCCTGAGGTATGGCTGTTTGTGGCTGGGAATATGTTCGCTGCTGTTGATCAATGACTGCAGCTTGCACTTGTTCATTGGAAATATTCACTGTCCGTTCAAACCCTTTAGGCCATAGAAAAATATGGCCTTTCTTGAAATCTGCCATATCTCTTTCAAGCTTCCTTTTTTTATCATCTGCTGTCTGTCATCATATATCAAAACATTCAATAACACCTTATCAATCTCAGCCAAGTGTACCACTTCATTAAATTTCATGTGTATCTCATTCTGCAGTTTATCCATTTTATCTGCCAACTCCTTCTCTTGTGGTGCCAAAAACTCATTCAACAGTCTCATATAGATAAAACTCAGTTCCATATTAAGCAATTGCCACTGTTTGAGCAATTTAGGAAAACTATTGCCATATGTAGACATGCGGAGGACCCGCAAGCCTCTTGGTTCTACTTTATAATGCAGATAAGCCTCCATATGGAGGCGTTGCCACTGCATTCTTTTTAATTTAAACAGCCCATTCTCAAAGTCTCTGAGTAAATTCTTAAACATACCCCAGTCACAAGGTTCCAAAACTGATGGTTCAGCCAGGAAAGTGCATCTTGGCAAAGGATCAACTTCCATATTCAGCATTTGCCTAAAATGTTGCTGGTTATACATCTCTCTAGCAGGTCAATAGCGTATTTCTATGTCAATGTCATGTGCTCAAGGGTATATAGAAAAGCAAATGACCAGATAAAAAATACCCAAATCAACCAAAGGTCACCCAGCAGGAAAAAAGTAACTGCAGTAGAAAATACAAACCAGGTAACCACCAGGACTGTCAGCATATAAAACTTTTATTCAGAACATATAGGATAAGCACTTTTACACAAACTGTGCTTCATCAGATCCATCAATACAAGAAAACTAAAGCACTTTATATATTGAAAGCAATTAGCAACAACCAATAAAAACATTAAAACAATTACTGATGCAAACTACGCTTCTTTAAAATCGGCTTTAAAGGTACAGCAGCATTAATACCAGGCAGCTTGTCTGGCTGCAGCCTAACAATCCATTTAGTCTCAGGTGTCTCAAGCCTTTTATTAAAGTCCTCACCTCTCTTATCCATACATACTATCTGTAGTGCTAAAAACTCTAAACTGTGTCCAGGTTGCATAGAGATATGTTTTGCTAATGCATTAAGCATATTCTTGTGTCTAATGACACCTTGATGCTGTAATATACATTCCGTCAGCATCCTCACAGTCTTCCCTACATAAAATGAAGTTCAATTTTTGCACCTAGCTAGGTACATTAAACCTTTAGATTTACAGTTAGCATAAAATCTGGATGAAAAAAGGTACTCCAGGGTGGGGTACTTAAATCTAGCCTCATTGGAAATAAAGCTGCAGGCCTTACATAGTCTGCATGGATAAGTCCAAACACGAATAGAGCCTACAGTAGACATCTGTGTACATTTATAACACAGTTGTCTTTTCAATGACAAATTATTTTTAAATGTGAACCTGGGTCTATCACCTACAATATCTTTAATCCTGTCATCAGTAAGAAGAACTGGCCAATATGTGCTAACTATATCACATACCTATTGGATGATATTCCCATATATCAATGGTAATCTAACAATATTGTTATCACCATCAGTCCTGTTAGGAGAAATGCTAATGCTAGATCGATTAAAGAAAGATTTACCCTTATCACTGCGCATTGCATTAACTTCCTTCAAAGTATTATCAAGAGCTTCTTTCCTATACCCCCTTTTCAATAACTCTTTTTTAAGTTTACACGTGGCCTTGTGATATTCATTATCATCTGTGTGTAGTCGTGACGTTCTTAAATATTGGCCCTTGGTTATATTATTGAAGACATGCTTCGGATACATGCTTCTATGGTGCAGCAATGCATTTTTCTTGCATAATTTCCTAAACAAAGAACTAGAAATGGTACCATTGGCTAATGTTATCTTAGTATCCAAAAAGTCTACGGATATCAATGAATAGTTCAAACAAACCAAACATGGCATGAACCGAACCAGGCATATCCAGCAATTGAAACATCCACAGAGGTTTCTCACTACAAGAATACAGGGCATAAGTAAAATGTCCTATGCAGACCACCTCAAGGCCCTATCCTTGTATTTTGTCTCCTACAGGCTTTTGAGGGGAGATCTATGCCTGGCATACAGGGCATTGTCAGACACCACTCTGATTGACATCCTACATATCAACAAAACAAACTGCACCAGCATTACCCATTCTAAAGACTTAATCCTTGCCTGTGATATAAATAGGTCCTGCTGGAGAGATAGTTATGTATCTCAGAGACTTCCACATTTAAGGAACAGGCTTCCCATCCATGGGAAGCAGAGTTCCTCCCTAGTCCAGTTTAAATGCAACTTGGTCACCTGGATGGGAAACCAGAAATTCATTCCTGGCTTGGCACCTATGTCTCTAATTGACACAGGTAACCTGTAAATGGTTCATCTTCCAAACCCCTACTTACACTTATCAAGGGTATAAGGACTTATCAGAGATTTGGGGTGCATGGCTAGGCTTAAAAAGTACCTTGTGGTCGTTAGCCTAGTAAACACCTATGAACCTATGAACCTATGAACCTATGATCTGCAGACAGCTTGGATAAACAGGACAATTCACTATGAATTGCAGATAGGTGAGAGAATGTTTCAATAGCCTACAATGTTTTACATCATTCCTCATTTACATCTCATTATGACTTCATTTGCATAGGCTTAATTGTGACTATTAATGAATGAAAGTAAGTGGCCTTTATAAATAGTAGCTTTGCTGTGTTTATTAATGTATGGCACAGACAGCTTTAATGCACTTGTGTAATGACTATGAATACCATCCTTACTTGCTGCATTCTTTCTAAGTGAGTTCAGTTCTTGCTTATTTTGTTACAATTTTTTTTCTGAAATATCTTCTCTCATCTTATACCTGTACTGTTAGATTGCATTTTATTAACAGTCTTTGCTCTGTTGCCTTCAGTTTTCTCTCTCTTTCTTTCTCTGATTCATAGGTTCATAGGTGTGTGAACTAGGCTAATAACTATTGGGACCTTATAAGGCCTAGCCATGCATCCCAAATCTTTGACAAATTCTGGTACCCTTGGTAAGTATAAGAAGGGGCCTGGAAGATAAACCATTTATAGACCACCTTTGCCCATTAGAGACATTGTACCAAACCAGGGATGAATTTCCTATTTTCCTTCCAAATGTCCAAGCGGCACTTAAATTGTACTGGGGAGGAACTTTGCTTCACATAGATTTGGAGTCTGTTCCTGAGAAGGAGTAGTCCATAGGACACATACCTGTCTCTCCTATGTACATCACAGGCAAGGTTTATATCTTTAGAATGGGCAGTTCTGGTGCTGTTTGTTTTGCAGATGTGCAGGAGATCCATCAGAGTGAAGTCTGTTGATGTATTGTATGGTGACCTTTCAACTGTACAGATTTTTACAGAATGTCCAGATTTTTACCTCATAGTTTTGGTCTGTTTTTCATAAAATAGCGTTTTTTTGGCAAATTATTGGCAAATCATTAAAGACTGAAGTTAGAAAATCATAACAGACATTTGAGTTTCAGATTTCGGGTCTGTATTATAACATCGAAGCTGCAAAACTTCAAATGTTATAATATCGAGCCAGCTACATCAAAGGATGAAAATAGTGAAGCCCGGAACATCGAATTCTTACCTAGGGCAAGATTTTGGTAGGCCATTCCATGACTTCGCTCTTTCCTCCACTGTGGTGCGATAGTTATGAACCTTAGGGTTAGGGTGCGGGTTAATGAAGTGGATAGGTAGGAATGTATGTATGGTTTAGTGTAGGATTAGAAGTCGGGCTTTGTTAAGTATATGTGTGTGTTTTAATTAGTTTGTTTGTGTATAGTTTTGCATGGGTAAGTGTGCGATAGTTACGGACCTTAGGGTTAGGGTGCGGGTTAAGGTTAGTGGATAGATAAAAATGTATGTATGGTTTAGTGTAGGGTTAGTAGTAGGGTTTTGTTAAGTGTATGTGTGTGTATTTATTATTTTGTTTGTGTATAGTTTCTTAGGGTAAGTGTGCGATAGTTACAGACCTTAGGGTTAGGGTGCAGGTTAAGGTTAGTGGATAGATAGAAATGTATGTATGGTTTAGTGTAGGGTTAGAAGAAGGGTTTTCTTAAGTGTATGTGTGTGGTTTATTTATTTTGGTGTGGTTGTGTTGTCTGTATGTTTCTCAGATCAGCAATTTTTTTTCCCTGGGAAAAAATTTGCTATTCTGAGTGTTCAATGTTATCATATTTCGAAATTCCAAGTTTGAGCTTATGGTGTTCAATATTTTGGAATTTTGAATATAAGATATAGACCCCAGATTTCATACCATTCAGAAAATTCATACTAAAGCAAAAATATGTAAATTCTTTCAACTTTCTAAATTTGTAAGAACAATATTTAAAAATTGTCCCTATTTTGGAGCCTTTGTTCCACTTTTACTTATGACTTTGCCCAGATTTCTTGTTCTAAGAGTTTGACAGGTATGCTTGAATGCCAGGCATAGCTCTCAACTTCAGTAGCCTGTATGAAACAAAATACAGGGATAGGGCTTTGAGGTGTTCTGCATAGGACATTTTATTTATGCCTTGTACTATTTTAGTGAGGAACCTCTGTGTATGTTCCCATTGCTGGATGTGCCTGTAGAGCTATAGACCAAATGGGGCATTGTACTAAGTGATAGCTCTGATGAATGCCAGACACAGGTGAACAATGACCTCCTTGTACCGAGATGCCCTACCTTTATTTATAAGTTGCACAATATATAATGATTTCCTCACTACCATAGGAACTTGATGCTCAAAGTCTCTGAAAAACCTTCTGTGATCTTTAATAATCTAGTATGCTATCAAATGGGTCTGTGTCAGCCAATATTTTTCTCCCGAGTTTTCATGGCTGGCAGGCCTATGTAATTTGTTTAAATTTATAGCTAAGGCACTGAATTTTCTTTGTTTTCATAGGCTATCCAGTCCTGTGTACATTTCTGTTGATTTTTGACTGCCATTAAATGATTTTCTGAACTGATATATGCTAAGTTCTACATTTTTCTTTCGCCATAAGTACTTTGCCAGCTTTCCTTAAACAACACTCTGCATTTCTGTCACATCTGAAATTCTATAACTCCATCTTGTGTCAAAAACATAGATAAAGATTTTGTCTAGTTTTATTTTGTAATGCTCATTGCATTCAAGTGATTGCTAAATCTTAAAAAAAATGTGCTTGTAAACTAAGAAATGATCAGTGGTTACTTGATGCTTATTCATAGTACAAAATCTGCATGCCATGACTAAAACTTTTCTTCAAAACATTATTTATTTTCTATTGACAGAATCAGAGCAGAAAAGTAAGCCCATCAGCTGGTAAATTAACTTTTTAGCTGCGTTCTTTTTGCACTTTTTTGCACTATTTCTGTTTTTTTTAGAAGCCATGGATAGTGATCAGAAAAAAACAGCACTCCTGGAAGAATTAACAACAGCAGTTACCAGGAGCTGTACCAGCTGCTGCTGAGAAATATATGAATGTATGGATTCAACCAACTGTGGCATCTGATTTACAGTGAAACCTACATGTTCACCTATCTCACAGTAGCTGGACCACATTCAAATTATTAAGGAGGCAAAAGGTATCAGCATGTAAATCCGTGTGAGTGTGTGTGTGTGTGTGTGTGTGTGTGTGTGTGTGTGTGTGTGTGTGTGTGTGTGTGTCTGCATCTCTGGGTGTTTATATATGACTATGTATCAGTGCCTCTGTTCATATGTGTATGTGTGTGTGTACAAATGTGTTGAGCAAATGTTATTAAGTATGTATTTAAGTTTTATATTTTAGACATAAAAATACTTTTTCCAATAACAGCAAATGCACATTTTACTGAAAAGTT